>NW_028163054.1:282898-453575 GCF_964263955.1 Coregonus lavaretus | reverse complement strand
CCAGAAACACCACAGACTACAAACTAGAGATCCAGTAACACCACAGACTACAAACTAGAGATCCAGAAACAGCAGAGACTACAAACTAGAGATCCAGAAACAGCAGAGACTACAAACTAGAGATCCAGAAACACCATAGACTACAAACTGGAGATCCAGAAACACCAGAGACACCACAGACTACAAACTAGAGATCCAGAAACACCAGAGACACCACAGACTACAAACTGGAGATCCAGAAACACCACAGACTACAAACTAGAAATCCAGAAACACCACAGACTACAAACTAGAGATCCAGAAACACCACAGACTACAAGCTAAAGATCCAGAAACACCAGAGACACCACAGACTACAAACTGGAGATCAAGAGACACCACAGACTACAACTAAGAGATCCAGAGACACCACAGACTACAAACTAGAGATCCAGAAACACCACAGACTACAAACTAGAGATCCAGAAACACCACAGACTACAAACTAGAGTTCCAGAAACAGCAGAGACTACAAACTAGAGATCCAGAAACAGCAGAGACTACAAACTAGAGATCCAGAAACACCACAGACTACAAACTGGAGATCCAGAAACACCAGAGACACCACAGACTACAAACTAGAGATCCAGAAACACCAGAGACACCACAGACTACAAACTGGAGATCCAGAAACACCACAGACTACAAACTAGAAATCCAGAAACACCACAGACTACAAACTAGAGATCCAGAAACACCACAGACTACAAACTAAAGATCCAGAAACACCAGAGACACCACAGACTACAAACTGGAGATTCAGAGACACCACAGACTACAACTAAGAGATCCAGAGACACCACAGACTACAAACTAGAGATCCAGAAACACCACAGACTACAAACTAGAGATCCAGAAACACCACAGACTACAAACTAGAGATCCAGAAACACCACAGACTACAAACTAGAGATCCAGAGACACCACATACTACAAACTAGAGATCCAGAAACACCACAGACTACAAACTAGAGATCCAGAAACACCACAGACTACAAACTAGAGATCCAGAAACACCACAGACTACAAACTAGAGATCCAGAGACACCACATACTACAAACTAGAGATCCAGAAACACCACAGACTACAAACTAGAGATCCAGAAACACCACAGACTACACACTAGAGATCCAGAAACACCACTGACTACAAACTAAAGATCCAGAAACACCACAGACTACAAACTAGAGATCCAGAAACACCACAGACTACAAACTAAAGATCCAGAAACACCACAGACTGCAAACTAAAGATCCAGAAACACCACAGACTACAAACTAAAGATCCAGAAACACCACAGACTACAAACTAGAGATCCAGAAACACCACAGACTACAAACTAAAGATCCAGAAACACCACAGACTACAAACTAGAGATCCAGAAACACCACAGACTACAAACTAGAGATCCAGAAACACCACAGACTACAAACTAGAAATCCAGAAACACCACAGACTACAAACTAGAGATCCAGAAACACCACAGACTACAAACTAGAGATCCAGAAACACCAAATACTAAACTAGACATCCAGAAACACCACAGACTAAACTAGCGATCCAGAAACACCACAGACTAAACTAGAGATCCAGAAACACCAAAGACACCACATACTACAAACTAGAGTTCAAGAAACACCAGAGACAACACAGACTACAAACTAGAGATCCATAAACACCACAGACTACAAACTAGAGATCCAGAAACACCACAGACTACAAACTAGAGATCCAGAAACACCACAGACTACAAACTAGAGATCCAGAAACACCACAGACTACAAACTAAAGATCCAGAAACACCACAGACTACAAACTAGAGATCCAGAAAAACCAGAGACACCAGACTACAAACTAGAGATCCAGAAACACCACAGACTACAAACTAGAGATCCAGAAACACCACAGACTAAACTAGAGATCCAGAAACACCACAGACTACAAACTAGAGATCCAGAAACACCACAGACTACAAACTAGAGATCCAGAAACACCACAGACTACAAACTAGAGATCCAGAAACACCAGACTACAAACTAGAGATCCAGAAACACCACAGACTACAAACTAGAGATCCAGAAACACCACAGACTACAAACTAGAGATCCAGAAACACCACAGACTACAAACTAGAGATCCAGAAACACCACAGACTACAAACTAGAGATCCAGAGACACCACATACTACAAACTAGAGATCCAGAAACACCACAGACTACAAACTAGAGATCCAGAAACACCACAGACTACACACTAGAGATCCAGAAACACCACTGACTACAAACTAAAGATCCAGAAACACCACAGACTACAAACTAAAGATCCAGAAACACCACAGACTGCAAACTAAAGATCCAGAAACACCACAGACTACAAACTAAAGATCCAGAAACACCACAGACTACAAACTAGAGATCCAGAAACACCACAGACTACAAACTAGAGATCCAGAAACACCACATACTAAACTAGAGATCCAGAAACACCACAGACTAAACTAGCGATCCAGAAACACCACAGACTAAACTAGAGATCCAGAAACACCAAACACACCACATACTACAAACTAGAGTTCAAGAAACACCAGAGACAACACAGACTACAAACTAGAGATCCAGAAACACCACAGACTACAAACTAGAGATCCAGAAACACCACAGACTACAAACTAAAGATCCAGAAACACCACAGACTACAAACTAGAGATCCAGAAACACCACAGACTACAAACTAGAGATCCAGAAACACCACAGACTACAAACTAGAGATCCAGAAACACCACATACTAAATTAGAGATCCAGAAACACCACAGACTAAACTAGCGATCCAGAAACACCACAGACTAAACTACAGATCCAGAAACACCAAACACACCACAGACTACAAACTAGAGATCCAGAAACACCAAATACTAAACTAGAGATCCAGAAACACCACAGACTACAAACTAGAGATCCAGAAACACCACAGACTACAAACTAGAGATCCATAAACACCACAGACTACAAACTAGAGATCCATAAACACCACAGACTACAAACTAGAGATCCAGAAACACCACAGACTACAAACTAGAGATCCAGAAACACCACAGACTACAAACTAGAGATCCAGAAACACCACAGACTACAAACTAAAGATCCAGAAACACCACAGACTACAAACTAGAGATCCAGAAACACCAGAGACACCAGACTACAAACTAGAGATCCAGAAACACCACAGACTACAAACTGGAGATCCAGAAACACCACAGACTAAACTAGAGATCCAGAAACACCACAGACTACAAACTAGAGATCCAGAAACACCACAGACTACAAACTAGAGATCCAGAAACACCACAGACTAAACTAGAGATCCAGAAACACCACAGACTACAAACTAGAGATCCAGAAACACCACAGACTACAAACTGGAGATCCAGAAACACCAGAGACACCACATACTACAAACTAGAGATCCAGAAACACCAGAGACTTCAAACTAAAGATCCAGAAACACCACAGACTACAAACTAGAGATCCAGAAACACCACAGACTAATAACTAGAGATCCAGAAACACCACAGACTACAAACTAGAGATCCAGAAACACCACAGACTACAAACTAGAGATCCAGAAACACCACAGACTACAAACTAGAGATCCAGAAACACATCAGACTACAAACTAGAGATCCAGAAACACCACAGACTACAAACTAAAGATCCAGAAACACCAGAGACACCACAGACTACAAACTGGAGATCCAGAGACACCACAGACTACAACTAAGAGATCCAGAGACACCACAGACTACAAACTAGAGATCCAGAAACACCACAGACTACAAACTAGAGATCCAGAAACACCACAGACTACAAACTAGAGATCCAGAAACACCACAGACTACAAACTAGAGATCCAGAGACACCACATACTACAAACTAGAGATCCAGAAACACCACAGACTACAAACTAGAGATCCAGAAACACCACAGACTACAAACTAGAGATCCAGAGACACCACAGACTACAAACTAGAGATCCAGAGACACCACAGACTACAAACTAGAGATCCAGAAACACCACAGACTACACACTAGAGATCCAGAAACACCACTGACTACAAACTAAAGATCCAGAAACACCACAGACTACAAACTAGAGATCCAGAAACACCACAGACTACAAACTAAAGATCCAGAAACACCACAGACTGCAAACTAAAGATCCAGAAACACCACAGACTACAAACTAAAGATCCAGAAACACCACAGACTACAAACTAGAGATCCAGAAACACCACAGACTACAAACTAAAGATCCAGAAACACCACAGACTACAAACTAGAGATCCAGAAACACCACAGACTACAAACTAGAGATCCAGAAACACCACAGACTATAAACTAGAAATCCAGAAACACCACAGACTAAACTAGAGATCCAGAAACACCACAGACTAAACTAGAGATCCAGAAACACCAAACACACCACATACTACAAACTAGAGTTCAAGAAACACCAGAGACAACACAGACTACAAACTAGAGATCCATAAACACCACAGACTACAAACTAGAGATCCAGAAACACCACAGACTACAAACTAGAGATCCAGAAACACCACAGACTACAAACTAGAGATCCAGAAACACCACAGACTACAAACTAAAGATCCAGAAACACCACTGACTACAAACTAGAGATCCACAGACACCAGAAACACCACAGACTACAAACTAGAGATCCAGAAACACCACAGACTACAAACTAAAGATCCAGAAACACCACAGACTACAAACTAGAGATCCACAGACACCAGAAACACCACAGACTACAAACTAGAGATCCAGAAACACCACAGACTACAAACTAAAGATCCAGAGACACCACAGACTACAAACTGGAGATCCAGAGACACCACAGACTACAAACTAGAGATCCAGAAACACCAGAGACACCACAGACTACAAACTAGAGATCCAGAGACACCACATACTACAAACTAGAGATCCAGAAACACCACAGACTTCAAACTAAAGATCCAGAAACACCACAGACTACAAACTAGAGATCCAGAAACACCACAGACTAATAACTAGAGATCCAGAAACACCACAGACTACAAACTAGAGATCCAGAAACACCACAGACTACAAACTAGAGATCCAGAAACACCACAGACTACAAACTAAAGATCCAGAAACACCAGAGACACCACAGACTACAAACTGGAGATTCAGAGACACCACAGACTACAACTAAGAGATCCAGAGACACCACAGACTACAAACTAGAGATCCAGAAACACCACAGACTACAAACTAGAGATCCAGAAACACCACAGACTACAAACTAGAGATCCAGAAACACCACAGACTACAAACTAGAGATCCAGAGACACCACATACTACAAACTAGAGATCCAGAAACACCACAGACTACAAACTAGAGATCCAGAAACACCACAGACTACAAACTAGAGATCCAGAAACACCACAGACTACAAACTAGAGATCCAGAGACACCACATACTACAAACTAGAGATCCAGAAACACCACAGACTACAAACTAGAGATCCAGAAACACCACAGACTACACACTAGAGATCCAGAAACACCACTGACTACAAACTAAAGATCCAGAAACACCACAGACTACAAACTAGAGATCCAGAAACACCACAGACTACAAACTAAAGATCCAGAAACACCACAGACTGCAAACTAAAGATCCAGAAACACCACAGACTACAAACTAAAGATCCAGAAACACCACAGACTACAAACTAGAGATCCAGAAACACCACAGACTACAAACTAAAGATCCAGAAACACCACAGACTACAAACTAGAGATCCAGAAACACCACAGACTACAAACTAGAGATCCAGAAACACCACAGACTACAAACTAGAAATCCAGAAACACCACAGACTACAAACTAGAGATCCAGAAACACCACAGACTACAAACTAGAGATCCAGAAACACCAAATACTAAACTAGACATCCAGAAACACCACAGACTAAACTAGCGATCCAGAAACACCACAGACTAAACTAGAGATCCAGAAACACCAAAGACACCACATACTACAAACTAGAGTTCAAGAAACACCAGAGACAACACAGACTACAAACTAGAGATCCATAAACACCACAGACTACAAACTAGAGATCCAGAAACACCACAGACTACAAACTAGAGATCCAGAAACACCACAGACTACAAACTAGAGATCCAGAAACACCACAGACTACAAACTAAAGATCCAGAAACACCACAGACTACAAACTAGAGATCCAGAAAAACCAGAGACACCAGACTACAAACTAGAGATCCAGAAACACCACAGACTACAAACTAGAGATCCAGAAACACCACAGACTAAACTAGAGATCCAGAAACACCACAGACTACAAACTAGAGATCCAGAAACACCACAGACTACAAACTAGAGATCCAGAAACACCACAGACTACAAACTAGAGATCCAGAAACACCAGACTACAAACTAGAGATCCAGAAACACCACAGACTACAAACTAGAGATCCAGAAACACCACAGACTACAAACTAGAGATCCAGAAACACCACAGACTACAAACTAGAGATCCAGAAACACCACAGACTACAAACTAGAGATCCAGAGACACCACATACTACAAACTAGAGATCCAGAAACACCACAGACTACAAACTAGAGATCCAGAAACACCACAGACTACACACTAGAGATCCAGAAACACCACTGACTACAAACTAAAGATCCAGAAACACCACAGACTACAAACTAAAGATCCAGAAACACCACAGACTGCAAACTAAAGATCCAGAAACACCACAGACTACAAACTAAAGATCCAGAAACACCACAGACTACAAACTAGAGATCCAGAAACACCACAGACTACAAACTAGAGATCCAGAAACACCACATACTAAACTAGAGATCCAGAAACACCACAGACTAAACTAGCGATCCAGAAACACCACAGACTAAACTAGAGATCCAGAAACACCAAACACACCACATACTACAAACTAGAGTTCAAGAAACACCAGAGACAACACAGACTACAAACTAGAGATCCAGAAACACCACAGACTACAAACTAGAGATCCAGAAACACCACAGACTACAAACTAAAGATCCAGAAACACCACAGACTACAAACTAGAGATCCAGAAACACCACAGACTACAAACTAGAGATCCAGAAACACCACAGACTACAAACTAGAGATCCAGAAACACCACATACTAAATTAGAGATCCAGAAACACCACAGACTAAACTAGCGATCCAGAAACACCACAGACTAAACTACAGATCCAGAAACACCAAACACACCACAGACTACAAACTAGAGATCCAGAAACACCAAATACTAAACTAGAGATCCAGAAACACCACAGACTACAAACTAGAGATCCAGAAACACCACAGACTACAAACTAGAGATCCATAAACACCACAGACTACAAACTAGAGATCCATAAACACCACAGACTACAAACTAGAGATCCAGAAACACCACAGACTACAAACTAGAGATCCAGAAACACCACAGACTACAAACTAGAGATCCAGAAACACCACAGACTACAAACTAAAGATCCAGAAACACCACAGACTACAAACTAGAGATCCAGAAACACCAGAGACACCAGACTACAAACTAGAGATCCAGAAACACCACAGACTACAAACTGGAGATCCAGAAACACCACAGACTAAACTAGAGATCCAGAAACACCACAGACTACAAACTAGAGATCCAGAAACACCACAGACTACAAACTAGAGATCCAGAAACACCACAGACTAAACTAGAGATCCAGAAACACCACAGACTACAAACTAGAGATCCAGAAACACCACAGACTACAAACTGGAGATCCAGAAACACCAGAGACACCACATACTACAAACTAGAGATCCAGAAACACCAGAGACTTCAAACTAAAGATCCAGAAACACCACAGACTACAAACTAGAGATCCAGAAACACCACAGACTAATAACTAGAGATCCAGAAACACCACAGACTACAAACTAGAGATCCAGAAACACCACAGACTACAAACTAGAGATCCAGAAACACCACAGACTACAAACTAGAGATCCAGAAACACATCAGACTACAAACTAGAGATCCAGAAACACCACAGACTACAAACTAAAGATCCAGAAACACCAGAGACACCACAGACTACAAACTGGAGATCCAGAGACACCACAGACTACAACTAAGAGATCCAGAGACACCACAGACTACAAACTAGAGATCCAGAAACACCACAGACTACAAACTAGAGATCCAGAAACACCACAGACTACAAACTAGAGATCCAGAAACACCACAGACTACAAACTAGAGATCCAGAGACACCACATACTACAAACTAGAGATCCAGAAACACCACAGACTACAAACTAGAGATCCAGAAACACCACAGACTACAAACTAGAGATCCAGAGACACCACAGACTACAAACTAGAGATCCAGAGACACCACAGACTACAAACTAGAGATCCAGAAACACCACAGACTACACACTAGAGATCCAGAAACACCACTGACTACAAACTAAAGATCCAGAAACACCACAGACTACAAACTAGAGATCCAGAAACACCACAGACTACAAACTAAAGATCCAGAAACACCACAGACTGCAAACTAAAGATCCAGAAACACCACAGACTACAAACTAAAGATCCAGAAACACCACAGACTACAAACTAGAGATCCAGAAACACCACAGACTACAAACTAAAGATCCAGAAACACCACAGACTACAAACTAGAGATCCAGAAACACCACAGACTACAAACTAGAGATCCAGAAACACCACAGACTATAAACTAGAAATCCAGAAACACCACAGACTAAACTAGAGATCCAGAAACACCACAGACTAAACTAGAGATCCAGAAACACCAAACACACCACATACTACAAACTAGAGTTCAAGAAACACCAGAGACAACACAGACTACAAACTAGAGATCCATAAACACCACAGACTACAAACTAGAGATCCAGAAACACCACAGACTACAAACTAGAGATCCAGAAACACCACAGACTACAAACTAGAGATCCAGAAACACCACAGACTACAAACTAAAGATCCAGAAACACCACTGACTACAAACTAGAGATCCACAGACACCAGAAACACCACAGACTACAAACTAGAGATCCAGAAACACCACAGACTACAAACTAAAGATCCAGAAACACCACAGACTACAAACTAGAGATCCACAGACACCAGAAACACCACAGACTACAAACTAGAGATCCAGAAACACCACAGACTACAAACTAAAGATCCAGAGACACCACAGACTACAAACTGGAGATCCAGAGACACCACAGACTACAAACTAGAGATCCAGAAACACCAGAGACACCACAGACTACAAACTAGAGATCCAGAGACACCACATACTACAAACTAGAGATCCAGAAACACCACAGACTTCAAACTAAAGATCCAGAAACACCACAGACTACAAACTAGAGATCCAGAAACACCACAGACTAATAACTAGAGATCCAGAAACACCACAGACTACAAACTAGAGATCCAGAAACACCACAGACTACAAACTAGAGATCCAGAAACACCACAGACTACAAACTAGAGATCCAGAAACACATCAGACTACAAACTAGAGATCCAGAAACACCACAGACTACAAACTAAAGATCCAGAAACACCAGAGACACCACAGACTACAAACTGGAGATCCAGAGACACCACAGACTACAACTAAGAGATCCAGAGACACCACAGACTACAAACTAGAGATCCAGAAACACCACAGACTACAAACTAGAGATCCAGAAACACCACAGACTACAAACTAGAGATCCAGAAACACCACAGACTACAAACTAGAGATCCAGAAACACCACAGACTACAAACTAGAGATCCAGAAACACCACAGACTACAAACTAGAGATCCAGAGACACCACAGACTACAAACTAGAGATCCAGAGACACCACATACTACAAACTAGAGATCCAGAAACACCACAGACTACAAACTAGAGATCCAGAAACACCACAGACTACACACTAGAGATCCAGAAACACCACTGACTACAAACTAAAGATCCAGAAACACCACAGACTACAAACTAGAGATCCAGAAACACCACAGACTACAAACTAAAGATCCAGAAACACCACAGACTGCAAACTAAAGATCCAGAAACACCACAGACTACAAACTAAAGATCCAGAAACACCACAGACTACAAACTAGAGATCCAGAAACACCACAGACTACAAACTAAAGATCCAGAAACACCACAGACTACAAACTAGAGATCCAGAAACACCACAGACTACAAACTAGAGATCCAGAAACACCACATACTAAACTAGAGATCCAGAAACACCACAGACTACAAACTAGAGATCCAGAAACACCACAGACTACAAACTAAAGATCCAGAAACACCACAGACTACAAACTGGAGATCCAGAAACACCAGAGACACCACAGACTACAAACTAGAGATCCAGAAACACCAGAGACACCACAGACTACAACTAAGAGATCCAGAGACACCACAGACTACAAACTAGAGATCCAGAAACACCACAGACTACAAACTAGAGATCCAGAAACACCACAGACTACAAACTAGAGTTCCAGAAACAGCAGAGACTACAAACTAGAGATCCAGAAACAGCAGAGACTACAAACTAGAGATCCAGAAACACCACAGACTACAAACTGGAGATCCAGAAACACCAGAGACACCACAGACTACAAACTAGAGATCCAGAAACACCAGAGACACCACAGACTACAAACTGGAGATCCAGAAACACCACAGACTACAAACTAGAAATCCAGAAACACCACAGACTACAAACTAGAGATCCAGAAACACCACAGACTACAAACTAAAGATCCAGAAACACCAGAGACACCACAGACTACAAACTGGAGATTCAGAGACACCACAGACTAAAAGTAAGAGATCCAGAGACACCACAGACTACAAACTAGAGATCCAGAAACACCACAGACTACAAACTAGAGATCCAGAAACACCACAGACTACAAACTAGAGATCCAGAAACACCACATACTACAAACTAGAGATCCAGAAACACCACAGACTACAAACTAGAGATCCAGAAACACCACAGACTACAAACTAAAGATCCAGAAACACCACAGACTACAAACTAGAGATCCAGAAACACCACAGACTACAAACTAGAGATCCAGAAACACCACAGACTACACACTAGAGATCCAGAAACACCACTGACTACAAACTAAAGATCCAGAAACACCACAGACTACAAACTAGAGATCCAGAAACACCAGACTACAAACTAAAGATCCAGAAACACCACAGACTGCAAACTAAAGATCCAGAAACACCACAGACTACAAACTAAAGATCCAGAAACACCACAGACTACAAACTAGAGATCCAGAAACACCACAGACTACAAACTAAAGATCCAGAAACACCACAGACTACAAACTAGAGATCCAGAAACACCACAGACTACAAACTAGAGATCCAGAAACACCACAGACTACAAACTAGAAATCCAGAAACACCACAGACTACAAACTAGAGATCCAGAAACACCACAGACTACAAACTAGAGATCCAGAAACACCAAATACTAAACTAGAGATCCAGAAACACCACAGACTAAACTAGCGATCCAGAAACACCACAGACTAAACTAGAGATCCAGAAACACCAAACACACCACATACTACAAACTAGAGTTCAAGAAACACCAGAGACAACACAGACTACAAACTAGAGATCCATAAACACCACAGACTACAAACTAGAGATCCAGAAACACCACAGACTACAAACTAGAGATCCAGAAACACCACAGACTACAAACTAGAGATCCAGAAACACCACAGACTACAAACTAAAGATCCAGAAACACCACAGACTACAAACTAGAGATCCAGAAACACCAGAGACACCAGACTACAAACTAGAGATCCAGAAACACCACAGACTACAAACTAGAGATCCAGAAACACCACAGACTAAACTAGAGATCCAGAAACACCACAGACTACAAACTAGAGATCCAGAAACACCACAGACTACAAACTAGAGATCCAGAAACACCACAGACTACAAACTAGAGATCCAGAAACACCACAGACTACAAACTAGAGATCCAGAAACACCACAGACTACAAACTAGAGATCCAGAAACACCACAGACTACAAACTAGAGATCCAGAAACACCACAGACTACAAACTAGAGATCCAGAAACACCACAGACTACAAACTAGAGATCCAGAAACACCACAGACTACAAACTAGAGATCCAGAGACACCACATACTACAAACTAGAGATCCAGAAACACCACAGACTACAAACTAGAGATCCAGAAACACCACAGACTACACACTAGAGATCCAGAAACATCACAGACTACAAACTAGAGATCCAGAAACACCACAGACTGCAAACTAAAGATCCAGAAACACCACAGACTGCAAACTAAAGATCCAGAAACACCACAGACTACAAACTAAAGATCCAGAAACACCACAGACTACAAACTAGAGATCCAGAAACACCACAGACTACAAACTAAAGATCCAGAAACACCACAGACTACAAACTAGAGATCCAGAAACACCACAGACTACAAACTAGAGATCCAGAAACACCACAGACTACAAACTAGAAATCCAGAAACACCACAGACTACAAACTAGAGATCCAGAAACACCACAGACTACAAACTAGAGATCCAGAAACACCAAATACTAAACTAGAGATCCAGAAACACCACAGACTAAACTAGCGATCCAGAAACACCACAGACTAAACTAGAGATCCAGAAACACCAAACACACCACATACTACAAACTAGAGTTCAAGAAACACCAGAGACAACACAGACTACAAACTAGAGATCCATAAACACCACAGACTACAAACTAGAGATCCAGAAACACCACAGACTACAAACTAGAGATCCAGAAACACCACAGACTACAAACTAGAGATCCAGAAACACCACAGACTACAAACTAAAGATCCAGAAACACCACAGACTACAAACTAGAGATCCAGAAACACCAGAGACACCAGACTACAAACTAGAGATCCAGAAACACCAGACTACAAACTAGAGATCCAGAAACACCACAGACTACAAACTAGAGATCCAGAAACACCACAGACTACACACTAGAGATCCAGAAACACCACTGACTACAAACTAAAGATCCAGAAACACCACAGACTACAAACTAGAGATCCAGAAACACCAGACTACAAACTAAAGATCCAGAAACACCACAGACTGCAAACTAAAGATCCAGAAACACCACAGACTACAAACTAAAGATCCAGAAACACCACAGACTACAAACTAGAGATCCAGAAACACCACAGACTACAAACTAAAGATCCAGAAACACCACAGACTACAAACTAGAGATCCAGAAACACCACAGACTACAAACTAGAGATCCAGAAACACCACAGACTACAAACTAGAAATCCAGAAACACCACAGACTACAAACTAGAGATCCAGAAACACCACAGACTACAAACTAGAGATCCAGAAACACCAAATACTAAACTAGAGATCCAGAAACACCACAGACTAAACTAGCGATCCAGAAACACCACAGACTAAACTAGAGATCCAGAAACACCAAACACACCACATACTACAAACTAGAGTTCAAGAAACACCAGAGACAACACAGACTACAAACTAGAGATCCATAAACACCACAGACTACAAACTAGAGATCCAGAAACACCACAGACTACAAACTAGAGATCCAGAAACACCACAGACTACAAACTAGAGATCCAGAAACACCACAGACTACAAACTAAAGATCCAGAAACACCACAGACTACAAACTAGAGATCCAGAAACACCAGAGACACCAGACTACAAACTAGAGATCCAGAAACACCACAGACTACAAACTAGAGATCCAGAAACACCACAGACTAAACTAGAGATCCAGAAACACCACAGACTACAAACTAGAGATCCAGAAACACCACAGACTACAAACTAGAGATCCAGAAACACCACAGACTACAAACTAGAGATCCAGAAACACCACAGACTACAAACTAGAGATCCAGAAACACCACAGACTACAAACTAGAGATCCAGAAACACCACAGACTACAAACTAGAGATCCAGAAACACCACAGACTACAAACTAGAGATCCAGAAACACCACAGACTACAAACTAGAGATCCAGAAACACCACAGACTACAAACTAGAGATCCAGAGACACCACATACTACAAACTAGAGATCCAGAAACACCACAGACTACAAACTAGAGATCCAGAAACACCACAGACTACACACTAGAGATCCAGAAACATCACAGACTACAAACTAGAGATCCAGAAACACCACAGACTACAAACTAAAGATCCAGAAACACCACAGACTGCAAACTAAAGATCCAGAAACACCACAGACTACAAACTAAAGATCCAGAAACACCACAGACTACAAACTAGAGATCCAGAAACACCACAGACTACAAACTAAAGATCCAGAAACACCACAGACTACAAACTAGAGATCCAGAAACACCACAGACTACAAACTAGAGATCCAGAAACACCACAGACTACAAACTAGAAATCCAGAAACACCACAGACTACAAACTAGAGATCCAGAAACACCACAGACTACAAACTAGAGATCCAGAAACACCAAATACTAAACTAGAGATCCAGAAACACCACAGACTAAACTAGCGATCCAGAAACACCACAGACTAAACTAGAGATCCAGAAACACCAAACACACCACATACTACAAACTAGAGTTCAAGAAACACCAGAGACAACACAGACTACAAACTAGAGATCCATAAACACCACAGACTACAAACTAGAGATCCAGAAACACCACAGACTACAAACTAGAGATCCAGAAACACCACAGACTACAAACTAGAGATCCAGAAACACCACAGACTACAAACTAAAGATCCAGAAACACCACAGACTACAAACTAGAGATCCAGAAACACCAGAGACACCAGACTACAAACTAGAGATCCAGAAACACCAGACTACAAACTAGAGATCCAGAAACACCACAGACTACAAACTAGAGATCCAGAAACACCACAGACTACAAACTAGAGTTCCAGAAACACCACAGACTACAAACTAGAGATCCAGAAACACCACAGACTACAAACTAGAGATCCAGAAACACCACAGACTACAAACTAGAGATCCAGAAACACCACAGACTACAAACTAGAGATCCAGAAACACCACAGACTACAAACTAGAGATCCAGAAACACCACAGACTACAAACTAGAGATCCAGAAACACCACAGACTACAAACTAGAGATCCAGAAACACCACAGACTACAAACTAGAGATCCAGATACACCACATACTACAAACTAGAGATCCAGAAACACCACAGACTACAAACTAGAGATCCAGAAACACCACAGACTACACACTAGAGATCCAGAAACACCACTGACTACAAACTAAAGATCCAGAAACACCACAGACTACAAACTAGAGATCCAGAAACACCACAGACTACAAACTAAAGATCCAGAAACACCACAGACTGCAAACTAAAGATCCAGAAACACCACAGACTACACACTAGAGATCCAGAAACACCACAGACTACACACTAGAGATCCAGAAACACCACTGACTACAAACTAAAGATCCAGAAACACCACAGACTACAAACTAGAGATCCAGAAACACCACAGACTACAAACTAAAGATCCAGAAACACCACAGACTGCAAACTAAAGATCCAGAAACACCACAGACTACAAACTAAAGATCCAGAAACACCACAGACTACAAACTAGAGATCCAGAAACACCACAGACTACAAACTAGAGATCCAGAAACACCACATACTAAACTAGAGATCCAGAAACACCACAGACTAAACTAGCGATCCAGAAACACCACAGACTAAACTAGAGATCCAGAAACACCATACACACCACATACTACAAACTAGAGTTCAAGAAACACCAGAGACAACACAGACTACAAACTAGAGATCCAGAAACACCACAGACTACAAACTAGAGATCCAGAAACACCACAGACTACAAACTAAAGATCCAGAAACACCACAGACTACAAACTAGAGATCCAGAAACACCACAGACTACAAACTAGAGATCCAGAAACACCACAGACTACAAACTAGAGATCCAGAAACACCACATACTAAACTAGAGATCCAGAAACACCACAGACTAAACTAGCGATCCAGAAACACCACAGACTAAACTAGAGATCCAGAAACACCAAACACACCACAGACTACAAACTAGAGATCCAGAAACACCAAATACTAAACTAGAGATCCAGAAACACCACAGACTACAAACTAGAGATCCAGAAACACCACAGACTACAAACTAGAGATCCAGAAACACCACAGACTACAAACTAGAGATCCATAAACACCACAGACTACAAACTAGAGATCCAGAAACACCACAGACTACAAACTAGAGATCCAGAAACACCACAGACTACAAACTAGAGATCCAGAAACACCACAGACTACAAACTAAAGATCCAGAAACACCACAGACTACAAACTAGAGATCCAGAAACACCAGAGACACCAGACTACAAACTAGAGATCCAGAAACACCACAGACTACAAACTAGAGATCCAGAAACACCACAGACTAAACTAGAGATCCAGAAACACCACAGACTACAAACTAGAGATCCAGAAACACCACAGACTACAAACTAGAGATCCATAAACACCACAGACTACAAACTAGAGATCCACAGACACCAGAAACACCACAGACTACAAACTAGAGATCCACAGACACCAGAAACACCACAGACTACAAACTAGAGATCCAGAAACACCACAGACTACAAACTAGAGATCCAGAAACACCACAGACTACAAACTAGAGATCCAGAAACACCACAGACTACAAACTAGAGATCCAGAAACACCAGAGACTACAAACTAGAGATCCAGAAACAGCAGAGACTACAAACTAGAGATCCAGAAACACCACAGACTACAAACTGGAGATCCAGAAACACCAGAGACACCACAGACTACAAACTAGAGATCCAGAAACACCAGAGACACCACAGACTACAAACTGGAGATCCAGAAACACCACAGACTACAAACTAGAAATCCAGAAACACCACAGACTACAAACTAGAGATCCAGAAACACCACAGACTACAAACTAAAGATCCAGAAACACCAGAGACACCACAGACTACAAACTGGAGATCCAGAGACACCACAGACTACAACTAAGAGATCCAGAGACACCACAGACTACAAACTAGAGATCCAGAAACACCACAGACTACAAACTAGAGATCCAGAAACACCACAGACTACAAACTAGAGTTCCAGAAACAGCAGAGACTACAAACTAGAGATCCAGAAACAGCAGAGACTACAA
Organism: Coregonus lavaretus; assembly: GCF_964263955.1. Classification (NCBI taxonomy): domain Eukaryota; kingdom Metazoa; phylum Chordata; class Actinopteri; order Salmoniformes; family Salmonidae; genus Coregonus; species Coregonus lavaretus. The sequence goes on along the minus strand of NW_028163054.1, from coordinate 436,019 downwards.
ACTAGAGATCCAGAAACACCACAGACTACAAACTGGAGATCCAGAAACACCAGAGACACCACAGACTACAAACTAGAGATCCAGAAACACCAGAGACACCACAGACTACAAACTGGAGATCCAGAAACACCACAGACTACAAACTAGAAATCCAGAAACACCACAGACTACAAACTAGAGATCCAGAAACACCACAGACTACAAACTAAAGATCCAGAAACACCAGAGACACCACAGACTACAAACTGGAGATCCAGAGACACCACAGACTACAACTAAGAGATCCAGAGACACCACAGACTACAAACTAGAGATCCAGAAACACCACAGACTACAAACTAGAGATCCAGAAACACCACAGACTACAAACTAGAGATCCAGAAACACCACAGACTACAAACTAGAGATCCAGAGACACCACATACTACAAACTAGAGATCCAGAAACACCACAGACTACAAACTAGAGATCCAGAAACACCACAGACTACAAACTAGAGATCCAGAAACACCACAGACTACAAACTAGAGATCCAGAGACACCACATACTACAAACTAGAGATCCAGAAACACCACAGACTACAAACTAGAGATCCAGAAACACCACAGACTACACACTAGAGATCCAGAAACACCACTGACTACAAACTAAAGATCCAGAAACACCACAGACTACAAACTAGAGATCCAGAAACACCACAGACTACAAACTAAAGATCCAGAAACACCACAGACTGCAAACTAAAGATCCAGAAACACCACAGACTACAAACTAAAGATCCAGAAACACCACAGACTACAAACTAGAGATCCAGAAACACCACAGACTACAAACTAAAGATCCAGAAACACCACAGACTACAAACTAGAGATCCAGAAACACCACAGACTACAAACTAGAGATCCAGAAACACCACAGACTACAAACTAGAAATCCAGAAACACCACAGACTACAAACTAGAGATCCAGAAACACCACAGACTACAAACTAGAGATCCAGAAACACCAAATACTAAACTAGAGATCCAGAAACACCACAGACTAAACTAGCGATCCAGAAACACCACAGACTAAACTAGAGATCCAGAAACACCAAACACACCACATACAACAAACTAGAGTTCAAGAAACACCAGAGACAACACAGACTACAAACTAGAGATCCATAAACACCACAGACTACAAACTAGAGATCCAGAAACACCACAGACTACAAACTAGAGATCCAGAAACACCACAGACTACAAACTAGAGATCCAGAAACACCACAGACTACAAACTAAAGATCCAGAAACACCACAGACTACAAACTAGAGATCCAGAAACACCAGAGACACCAGACTACAAACTAGAGATCCAGAAACACCACAGACTACAAACTAGAGATCCAGAAACACCACAGACTAAACTAGAGATCCAGAAACACCACAGACTACAAACTAGAGATCCAGAAACACCACAGACTACAAACTAGAGATCCAGAAACACCACAGACTACAAACTAGAGATCCAGAAACACCACAGACTACAAACTAGAGATCCAGAAACACCAAAGACTACAAACTAGAGATCCAGAAACACCACAGACTACAAACTAGAGATCCAGAAACACCACAGACTACAAACTAGAGATCCAGAAACACCACAGACTACAAACTAGAGATCCAGAAACACCACAGACTACAAACTAGAGATCCAGAGACACCACATACTACAAACTAGAGATCCAGAAACACCACAGACTACAAACTAGAGATCCAGAAACACCACAGACTACACACTAGAGATCCAGAAACACCACTGACTACAAACTAAAGATCCAGAAACACCACAGACTACAAACTAGAGATCCAGAAACACCACAGACTACAAACTAAAGATCCAGAAACACCACAGACTGCAACTAAGAGATCCAGAAACACCACAGACTACAAACTAAAGATCCAGAAACACCACAGACTACAAACTAGAGATCCAGAAACACCACAGACTACAAACTAGAGATCCAGAAACACCACATACTAAACTAGAGATCCAGAAACACCACAGACTAAACTAGCGATCCAGAAACACCACAGACTAAACTAGAGATCCAGAAACACCAAACACACCACATACTACAAACTAGAGTTCAAGAAACACCAGAGACAACACAGACTACAAACTAGAGATCCAGAAACACCACAGACTACAAACTAGAGATCTAGAAACACCACAGACTACAAACTAAAGATCCAGAAACACCTCAGACTACAAACTAGAGATCCAGAAACACCACAGACTACAAACTAGAGATCCAGAAACACCACATACTAAACTAGAGATCCAGAAACACCACAGACTAAACTAGCGATCCAGAAACACCACAGACTAAACTAGAGATCCAGAAACACCAAACACACCACAGACTACAAACTAGAGATCCAGAAACACCACATACTAAACTAGAGATCCAGAAACACCACAGACTACAAACTAGAGATCCAGAAACACCACAGACTACAAACTAGAGATCCAGAAACACCACATACTAAACTAGAGATCCAGAAACACCACAGACTACAAACTAGAGATCCAGAAACACCACAGACTACAAACTAGAGATCCAGAGACACCACATACTACAAACTAGAGAACCAGAAACACCACAGACTACAAACTAGAGATCCAGAAACACCACAGACTACAAACTAGAGATCCAGAAACACCACAGACTACAAACTACAGATCCAGAAACACCACAGACTACAAACTAAAGATCCAGAAACACCACAGACTACAAACTAGAGATCCAGAAACACCAGAGACACCAGATTACAAACTAGAGATCCAGAAACACCACAGACTACAAACTAGAGATCCAGAAACACCACAGACTAAACTAGAGATCCAGAAACACCACAGACTACAAACTAGAGATCCAGAAACACCACAGACTACAAACTAGAGATCCAGAGACACCACAGACTACAAACTAGAGATCCAGAAACACCACAGACTACAAACTAGAGATCCAGAAACACCAGACTACAAACTAAAGATCCAGAAACACCAGAGACACCACAGACTACAAACTGGAGATCCAGAGACACCACAGACTACAACTAAGAGATCCAGAGACACCACAGACTACAAACTAAAGATCCAGAAACACCACAGACTACAAACTAGAGATCCAGAAACACCACAGACTACAAACTAGAGATCCAGAAACACCACAGACTACACACTAGAGATCCAGAAACACCAATGACTACAAACTAAAGATCCAGAAACACCACAGACTACAAACTAGAGATCCAGAAACACCAGACTACAAACTAAAGATCCAGAAACACCACAGACTGCAAACTAAAGATCCAGAAACACCACAGACTACAAACTAAAGATCCAGAAACACCACAGACTACAAACTAGAGATCCAGAAACACCACAGACTACAAACTAAAGATCCAGAAACACCACAGACTACAAACTAGAGATCCAGAAACACCACAGACTACAAACTAGAGATCCAGAAACACCACAGACTACAAACTAGAAATCCAGAAACACCACAGACTACAAACTAGAGATCCAGAAACACCACAGACTACAAACTAGAGATCCAGAAACACCAAATACTAAACTAGAGATCCAGAAACACCACAGACTAAACTAGCGATCCAGAAACACCACAGACTAAACTAGAGATCCAGAAACACCAAACACACCACATACTACAAACTAGAGTTCAAGAAACACCAGAGACAACACAGACTACAAACTAGAGATCCATAAACACCACAGACTACAAACTAGAGATCCAGAAACACCACAGACTACAAACTAGAGATCCAGAAACACCACAGACTACAAACTAGAGATCCAGAAACACCACAGACTACAAACTAAAGATCCAGAAACACCACAGACTACAAACTAGAGATCCAGAAACACCAGAGACACCAGACTACAAACTAGAGATCCAGAAACACCACAGACTACAAACTAGAGATCCAGAAACACCACAGACTAAACTAGAGATCCAGAAACACCACAGACTACAAACTAGAGATCCAGAAACACCACAGACTCCAAACTAGAGATCCAGAAACACCACAGACTACAAACTAGAGATCCAGAAACACCACAGACTACAAACTAGAGATCCAGAAACACCACAGACTACAAACTAGAGATCCAGAAACACCACAGACTACAAACTAGAGATCCAGAAACACCACAGACTACAAACTAGAGATCCAGAAACACCACAGACTACAAACTAGAGATCCAGAAACACCACAGACTACAAACTAGAGATCCAGAGACACCACATACTACAAACTAGAGATCCAGAAACACCACAGACTACAAACTAGAGATCCAGAAACACCACAGACTACACACTAGAGATCCAGAAACATCACAGACTACAAACTAGAGATCCAGAAACACCACAGACTGCAAACTAAAGATCCAGAAACACCACAGACTGCAAACTAAAGATCCAGAAACACCACAGACTACAAACTAAAGATCCAGAAACACCACAGACTACAAACTAGAGATCCAGAAACACCACAGACTACAAACTAAAGATCCAGAAACACCACAGACTACAAACTAGAGATCCAGAAACACCACAGACTACAAACTAGAGATCCAGAAACACCACAGACTACAAACTAGAAATCCAGAAACACCACAGACTACAAACTAGAGATCCAGAAACACCACAGACTACAAACTAGAGATCCAGAAACACCAAATACTAAACTAGAGATCCAGAAACACCACAGACTAAACTAGCGATCCAGAAACACCACAGACTAAACTAGAGATCCAGAAACACCAAACACACCACATACTACAAACTAGAGTTCAAGAAACACCAGAGACAACACAGACTACAAACTAGAGATCCATAAACACCACAGACTACAAACTAGAGATCCAGAAACACCACAGACTACAAACTAGAGATCCAGAAACACCACAGACTACAAACTAGAGATCCAGAAACACCACAGACTACAAACTAAAGATCCAGAAACACCACAGACTACAAACTAGAGATCCAGAAACACCAGAGACACCAGACTACAAACTAGAGATCCAGAAACACCAGACTACAAACTAGAGATCCAGAAACACCACAGACTACAAACTAGAGATCCAGAAACACCACAGACTACACACTAGAGATCCAGAAACACCACTGACTACAAACTAAAGATCCAGAAACACCACAGACTACAAACTAGAGATCCAGAAACACCAGACTACAAACTAAAGATCCAGAAACACCACAGACTGCAAACTAAAGATCCAGAAACACCACAGACTACAAACTAAAGATCCAGAAACACCACAGACTACAAACTAGAGATCCAGAAACACCACAGACTACAAACTAAAGATCCAGAAACACCACAGACTACAAACTAGAGATCCAGAAACACCACAGACTACAAACTAGAGATCCAGAAACACCACAGACTACAAACTAGAAATCCAGAAACACCACAGACTACAAACTAGAGATCCAGAAACACCACAGACTACAAACTAGAGATCCAGAAACACCAAATACTAAACTAGAGATCCAGAAACACCACAGACTAAACTAGCGATCCAGAAACACCACAGACTAAACTAGAGATCCAGAAACACCAAACACACCACATACTACAAACTAGAGTTCAAGAAACACCAGAGACAACACAGACTACAAACTAGAGATCCATAAACACCACAGACTACAAACTAGAGATCCAGAAACACCACAGACTACAAACTAGAGATCCAGAAACACCACAGACTACAAACTAGAGATCCAGAAACACCACAGACTACAAACTAAAGATCCAGAAACACCACAGACTACAAACTAGAGATCCAGAAACACCAGAGACACCAGACTACAAACTAGAGATCCAGAAACACCACAGACTACAAACTAGAGATCCAGAAACACCACAGACTAAACTAGAGATCCAGAAACACCACAGACTACAAACTAGAGATCCAGAAACACCACAGACTACAAACTAGAGATCCAGAAACACCACAGACTACAAACTAGAGATCCAGAAACACCACAGACTACAAACTAGAGATCCAGAAACACCACAGACTACAAACTAGAGATCCAGAAACACCACAGACTACAAACTAGAGATCCAGAAACACCACAGACTACAAACTAGAGATCCAGAAACACCACAGACTACAAACTAGAGATCCAGAAACACCACAGACTACAAACTAGAGATCCAGAGACACCACATACTACAAACTAGAGATCCAGAAACACCACAGACTACAAACTAGAGATCCAGAAACACCACAGACTACACACTAGAGATCCAGAAACATCACAGACTACAAACTAGAGATCCAGAAACACCACAGACTACAAACTAAAGATCCAGAAACACCACAGACTGCAAACTAAAGATCCAGAAACACCACAGACTACAAACTAAAGATCCAGAAACACCACAGACTACAAACTAGAGATCCAGAAACACCACAGACTACAAACTAAAGATCCAGAAACACCACAGACTACAAACTAGAGATCCAGAAACACCACAGACTACAAACTAGAGATCCAGAAACACCACAGACTACAAACTAGAAATCCAGAAACACCACAGACTACAAACTAGAGATCCAGAAACACCACAGACTACAAACTAGAGATCCAGAAACACCAAATACTAAACTAGAGATCCAGAAACACCACAGACTAAACTAGCGATCCAGAAACACCACAGACTAAACTAGAGATCCAGAAACACCAAACACACCACATACTACAAACTAGAGTTCAAGAAACACCAGAGACAACACAGACTACAAACTAGAGATCCATAAACACCACAGACTATAAACTAGAGATCCAGAAACACCACAGACTACAAACTAGAGATCCAGAAACACCACAGACTACAAACTAAAGATCCAGAAACACCACAGACTACAAACTAGAGATCCAGAAACACCAGAGACACCAGACTACAAACTAGAGATCCAGAAACACCAGACTACAAACTAGAGATCCAGAAACACCACAGACTACAAACTAGAGATCCAGAAACACCACAGACTACAAACTAGAGTTCCAGAAACACCACAGACTACAAACTAGAGATCCAGAAACACCACAGACTACAAACTAGAGATCCAGAAACACCACAGACTACAAACTAGAGATCCAGAAACACCACAGACTACAAACTAGAGATCCAGAAACACCACAGACTACAAACTAGAGATCCAGAAACACCACAGACTACAAACTAGAGATCCAGAAACACCACAGACTACAAACTAGAGATCCAGAAACACCACAGACTACAAACTAGAGATCCAGATACACCACATACTACAAACTAGAGTTCAAGAAACACCAGAGACAACACAGACTACAAACTAGAGATCCAGAAACACCACAGACTACAAACTAGAGATCCAGAAACACCACAGACTACAAACTAAAGATCCAGAAACACCACAGACTACAAACTAGAGATCCAGAAACACCACAGACTACAAACTAGAGATCCAGAAACACCACAGACTACAAACTAGAGATCCAGAAACACCACATACTAAACTAGAGATCCAGAAACACCACAGACTAAACTAGCGATCCAGAAACACCACAGACTAAACTAGAGATCCAGAAACACCAAACACACCACAGACTACAAACTAGAGATCCAGAAACACCAAATACTAAACTAGAGATCCAGAAACACCACAGACTACAAACTAGAGATCCAGAAACACCACAGACTACAAACTAGAGATCCAGAAACACCACAGACTACAAACTAGAGATCCATAAACACCACAGACTACAAACTAGAGATCCAGAAACACCACAGACTACAAACTAGAGATCCAGAAACACCACAGACTACAAACTAGAGATCCAGAAACACCACAGACTACAAACTAAAGATCCAGAAACACCACAGACTACAAACTAGAGATCCAGAAACACCAGAGACACCAGACTACAAACTAGAGATCCAGAAACACCACAGACTACAAACTAGAGATCCAGAAACACCACAGACTAAACTAGAGATCCAGAAACACCACAGACTACAAACTAGAGATCCACAGACACCAGAAACACCACAGACTACAAACTAGAGATCCACAGACACCAGAAACACCACAGACTACAAACTAGAGATCCAGAAACACCACAGACTACAAACTAGAGATCCAGAAACACCACAGACTACAAACTAGAGATCCAGAAACACCACAGACTACAAACTAGAGATCCAGAAACACCACAGACTACAAACTAGAGATCCAGAAACACCAGAGACTACAAACTAGAGATCCAGAAACAGCAGAGACTACAAACTAGAGATCCAGAAACACCACAGACTACAAACTGGAGATCCAGAAACACCAGAGACACCACAGACTACAAACTAGAGATCCAGAAACACCAGAGACACCACAGACTACAAACTGGAGATCCAGAAACACCACAGACTACAAACTAGAAATCCAGAAACACCACAGACTACAAACTAGAGATCCAGAAACACCACAGACTACAAACTAAAGATCCAGAAACACCAGAGACACCACAGACTACAAACTGGAGATCCAGAGACACCACAGACTACAACTAAGAGATCCAGAGACACCACAGACTACAAACTAGAGATCCAGAAACACCACAGACTACAAACTAGAGATCCAGAAACACCACAGACTACAAACTAGAGTTCCAGAAACAGCAGAGACTACAAACTAGAGATCCAGAAACAGCAGAGACTACAAACTAGAGATCCAGAAACACCACAGACTACAAACTGGAGATCCAGAAACACCAGAGACACCACAGACTACAAACTAGAGATCCAGAAACACCAGAGACACCACAGACTACAAACTGGAGATCCAGAAACACCACAGACTACAAACTAGAAATCCAGAAACACCACAGACTACAAACTAGAGATCCAGAAACACCACAGACTACAAACTAAAGATCCAGAAACACCAGAGACACCACAGACTACAAACTGGAGATCCAGAGACACCACAGACTACAACTAAGAGATCCAGAGACACCACAGACTACAAACTAGAGATCCAGAAACACCACAGACTACAAACTAGAGATCCAGAAACACCACAGACTACAAACTAGAGATCCAGAAACACCACAGACTACAAACTAGAGATCCAGAGACACCACATACTACAAACTAGAGATCCAGAAACACCACAGACTACAAACTAGAGATCCAGAAACACCACAGACTACAAACTAGAGATCCAGAAACACCACAGACTACAAACTAGAGATCCAGAGACACCACATACTACAAACTAGAGATCCAGAAACACCACAGACTACAAACTAGAGATCCAGAAACACCACAGACTACACACTAGAGATCCAGAAACACCACTGACTACAAACTAAAGATCCAGAAACACCACAGACTACAAACTAGAGATCCAGAAACACCACAGACTACAAACTAAAGATCCAGAAACACCACAGACTGCAAACTAAAGATCCAGAAACACCACAGACTACAAACTAAAGATCCAGAAACACCACAGACTACAAACTAGAGATCCAGAAACACCACAGACTACAAACTAAAGATCCAGAAACACCACAGACTACAAACTAGAGATCCAGAAACACCACAGACTACAAACTAGAGATCCAGAAACACCACAGACTACAAACTAGAAATCCAGAAACACCACAGACTACAAACTAGAGATCCAGAAACACCACAGACTACAAACTAGAGATCCAGAAACACCAAATACTAAACTAGAGATCCAGAAACACCACAGACTAAACTAGCGATCCAGAAACACCACAGACTAAACTAGAGATCCAGAAACACCAAACACACCACATACAACAAACTAGAGTTCAAGAAACACCAGAGACAACACAGACTACAAACTAGAGATCCATAAACACCACAGACTACAAACTAGAGATCCAGAAACACCACAGACTACAAACTAGAGATCCAGAAACACCACAGACTACAAACTAGAGATCCAGAAACACCACAGACTACAAACTAAAGATCCAGAAACACCACAGACTACAAACTAGAGATCCAGAAACACCAGAGACACCAGACTACAAACTAGAGATCCAGAAACACCACAGACTACAAACTAGAGATCCAGAAACACCACAGACTAAACTAGAGATCCAGAAACACCACAGACTACAAACTAGAGATCCAGAAACACCACAGACTACAAACTAGAGATCCATAAACACCACAGACTACAAACTAGAGATCCAGAAACACCACAGACTACAAACTAGAGATCCAGAAACACCACAGACTACAAACTAGAGATCCAGAAACACCACAGACTACAAACTAGAGATCCAGAAACACCACAGACTACAAACTAGAGATCCAGAAACACCACAGACTACAAACTAGAGATCCAGAAACACCACAGACTACAAACTAGAGATCCAGAGACACCACATACTACAAACTAGAGATCCAGAAACACCACAGACTACAAACTAGAGATCCAGAAACACCACAGACTACACACTAGAGATCCAGAAACACCACTGACTACAAACTAAAGATCCAGAAACACCACAGACTACAAACTAGAGATCCAGAAACACCACAGACTACAAACTAAAGATCCAGAAACACCACAGACTGCAAACTAAAGATCCAGAAACACCACAGACTACAAACTAAAGATCCAGAAACACCACAGACTACAAACTAGAGATCCAGAAACACCACAGACTACAAACTAGAGATCCAGAAACACCACATACTAAACTAGAGATCCAGAAACACCACAGACTAAACTAGCGATCCAGAAACACCACAGACTAAACTAGAGATCCAGAAACACCAAACACACCACATACTACAAACTAGAGTTCAAGAAACACCAGAGACAACACAGACTACAAACTAGAGATCCAGAAACACCACAGACTACAAACTAGAGATCTAGAAACACCACAGACTACAAACTAAAGATCCAGAAACACCTCAGACTACAAACTAGAGATCCAGAAACACCACAGACTACAAACTAGAGATCCAGAAACACCACATACTAAACTAGAGATCCAGAAACACCACAGACTAAACTAGCGATCCAGAAACACCACAGACTAAACTAGAGATCCAGAAACACCAAACACACCACAGACTACAAACTAGAGATCCAGAAACACCACATACTAAACTAGAGATCCAGAAACACCACAGACTACAAACTAGAGATCCAGAAACACCACAGACTACAAACTAGAGATCCAGAAACACCACATACTAAACTAGAGATCCAGAAACACCACAGACTACAAACTAGAGATCCAGAAACACCACAGACTACAAACTAGAGATCCAGAGACACCACATACTACAAACTAGAGAACCAGAAACACCACAGACTACAAACTAGAGATCCAGAAACACCACAGACTACAAACTAGAGATCCAGAAACACCACAGACTACAAACTACAGATCCAGAAACACCACAGACTACAAACTAAAGATCCAGAAACACCACAGACTACAAACTAGAGATCCAGAAACACCAGAGACACCAGATTACAAACTAGAGATCCAGAAACACCACAGACTACAAACTAGAGATCCAGAAACACCACAGACTAAACTAGAGATCCAGAAACACCACAGACTACAAACTAGAGATCCAGAAACACCACAGACTACAAACTAGAGATCCAGAGACACCACAGACTACAAACTAGAGATCCAGAAACACCACAGACTACAAACTAGAGATCCAGAAACACCAGACTACAAACTAAAGATCCAGAAACACCAGAGACACCACAGACTACAAACTGGAGATCCAGAGACACCACAGACTACAACTAAGAGATCCAGAGACACCACAGACTACAAACTAGAGATCCAGAAACACCACAGACTACAAACTAGAGATCCAGAAACACCACAGACTACAAACTAGAGATCCAGAAACACCACAGACTACAAACTAGAGATCCAGAGACACCACATACTACAAACTAGAGATCCAGAAACACCACAGACTACAAACTAGAGATCCAGAAACACCACAGACTACAAACTAGAGATCCAGAAACACCACAGACTACAAACTAGAGATCCAGAGACACCACATACTACAAACTAGAGATCCAGAAACACCACAGACTACAAACTAGAGATCCAGAAACACCACAGACTACACACTAGAGATCCAGAAACACCACTGACTACAAACTAAAGATCCAGAAACACCACAGACTACAAACTAGAGATCCAGAAACACCACAGACTACAAACTAAAGATCCAGAAACACCACAGACTGCAAACTAAAGATCCAGAAACACCACAGACTACAAACTAAAGATCCAGAAACACCACAGACTACAAGCTAGAGATCCAGAAACACCACAGACTACAAACTAAAGATCCAGAAACACCACAGACTACAAACTAGAGATCCAGAAACACCACAGACTACAAACTAGAGATCCAGAAACACCACAGACTACAAACTAGAAATCCAGAAACACCACAGACTACAAACTAGAGATCCAGAAACACCACAGACTACAAACTAGAGATCCAGAAACACCAAATACTAAACTAGAGATCCAGAAACACCACAGACTAAACTAGCGATCCAGAAACACCACAGACTAAACTAGAGATCCAGAAACACCAAACACACCACATACAACAAACTAGAGTTCAAGAAACACCAGAGACAACACAGACTACAAACTAGAGATCCATAAACACCACAGACTACAAACTAGAGATCCAGAAACACCACAGACTACAAACTAGAGATCCAGAAACACCACAGACTACAAACTAGAGATCCAGAAACACCACAGACTACAAACTAAAGATCCAGAAACACCACAGACTACAAACTAGAGATCCAGAAACACCAGAGACACCAGACTACAAACTAGAGATCCAGAAACACCACAGACTACAAACTAGAGATCCAGAAACACCACAGACTAAACTAGAGATCCAGAAACACCAGAGACACCAGACTACAAACTAGAGATCCAGAAACACCACAGACTACAAACTAGAGATCCAGAAACACCACAGACTAAACTAGAGATCCAGAAACACCACAGACTACAAACTAGAGATCCAGAAACACCACAGACTAAACTAGAGATCCAGAAACACCACAGACTACAAACTAGAGATCCAGAAACACCACAGACTACAAACTAGAGATCCAGAAACACCACAGACTACAAACTAGAGATCCAGAAACACCACAGACTACAAACTAGAGATCCAGAAACACCACAGACTACAAACTAGAGATCCAGAAACACCACAGACTACAAACTAGAGATCCAGAAACACCACAGACTACAAACTAGAGATCCAGAAACACCACAGACTACAAACTAGAGATCCAGAAACACCACAGACTACAAACTAGAGATCCAGAGACACCACATACTACAAACTAGAGATCCAGAAACACCACAGACTACAAACTAGAGATCCAGAAACACCACAGACTACACACTAGAGATCCAGAAACACCACTGACTACAAACTAAAGATCCAGAAACACCACAGACTACAAACTAGAGATCCAGAAACACCACAGACTACAAACTAAAGATCCAGAAACACCACAGACTGCAAACTAAAGATCCAGAAACACCACAGACTACAAACTAAAGATCCAGAAACACCACAGACTACAAACTAGAGATCCAGAAACACCACAGACTACAAACTAGAGATCCAGAAACACCACATACTAAACTAGAGATCCAGAAACACCACAGACTAAACTAGCGATCCAGAAACACCACAGACTAAACTAGAGATCCAGAAACACCAAACACACCACATACTACAAACTAGAGTTCAAGAAACACCAGAGACAACACAGACTACAAACTAGAGATCCAGAAACACCACAGACTACAAACTAGAGATCCAGAAACACCACAGACTACAAACTAAAGATCCAGAAACACCTCAGACTACAAACTAGAGATCCAGAAACACCACAGACTACAAACTAGAGATCCAGAAACACCACATACTAAACTAGAGATCCAGAAACACCACAGACTAAACTAGCGATCCAGAAACACCACAGACTAAACTAGAGATCCAGAAACACCAAACACACCACAGACTACAAACTAGAGATCCAGAAACACCACATACTAAACTAGAGATCCAGAAACACCACAGACTACAAACTAGAGATCCAGAAACACCACAGACTACAAACTAGAGATCCAGAAACACCACATACTAAACTAGAGATCCAGAAACACCACAGACTACAAACTAGAGATCCAGAAACACCACAGACTACAAACTAGAGATCCAGAGACACCACATACTACAAACTAGAGAACCAGAAACACCACAGACTACAAACTAGAGATCCAGAAACACCACAGACTACAAACTAGAGATCCAGAAACACCACAGACTACAAACTAGAGATCCAGAAACACCAGAGACACCAGATTACAAACTAGAGATCCAGAAACACCACAGACTACAAACTAGAGATCCAGAAACACCACAGACTAAACTAGAGATCCAGAAACACCACAGACTACAAACTAGAGATCCAGAAACACCACAGACTACAAACTAGAGATCCAGAAACACCACAGACTACAAACTAGAGATCCAGAAACACCACAGACTACAAACTAGAGATCCAGAAACACCACATACTAAACTAGAGATCCAGAAACACCACAGACTAAACTAGCGATCCAGAAACACCACAGACTAAACTAGAGATCCAGAAACACCAAACACACCACATACTACAAACTAGAGTTCAAGAAACACCAGAGACAACACAGACTACAAACTAGAGATCCAGAAACACCACAGACTACAAACTAGAGATCCAGAAACACCACAGACTACAAACTAAAGATCCAGAAACACCTCAGACTACAAACTAGAGATCCAGAAACACCACAGACTACAAACTAGAGATCCAGAAACACCACATACTAAACTAGAGATCCAGAAACACCACAGACTAAACTAGCGATCCAGAAACACCACAGACTAAACTAGAGATCCAGAAACACCAAACACACCACAGACTACAAACTAGAGATCCAGAAACACCACATACTAAACTAGAGATCCAGAAACACCACAGACTACAAACTAGAGATCCAGAAACACCACAGACTACAAACTAGAGATCCAGAAACACCACATACTAAACTAGAGATCCAGAAACACCACAGACTACAAACTAGAGATCCAGAAACACCACAGACTACAAACTAGAGATCCAGAGACACCACATACTACAAACTAGAGAACCAGAAACACCACAGACTACAAACTAGAGATCCAGAAACACCACAGACTACAAACTAGAGATCCAGAAACACCACAGACTACAAACTAGAGATCCAGAAACACCACAGACTACAAACTAAAGATCCAGAAACACCACAGACTACAAACTAGAGATCCAGAAACACCAGAGACACCAGATTACAAACTAGAGATCCAGAAACACCACAGACTACAAACTAGAGATCCAGAAACACCACAGACTAAACTAGAGATCCAGAAACACCACAGACTACAAACTAGCGATCCAGAAACACCACAGACTACAAACTAGAGATCCAGAGACACCACAGACTACAAACTAGAGATCCAGAAACACCACAGACTACAAACTAGAGATCCAGAAACACCAGACTACAAACTAAAGATCCAGAAACACCAGAGACACCACAGACTACAAACTGGAGATCCAGAGACACCACAGACTACAACTAAGAGATCCAGAAACACCACAGACTACAAACTAGAGATCCAGAAACACCACAGACTACACACTAGAGATCCAGAAACACCACTGACTACAAACTAAAGATCCAGAAACACCACAGACTACAAACTAGAGATCCAGAAACACCACAGACTACAAACTAAAGATCCAGAAACACCACAGACTGCAAACTAAAGATCCAGAAACACCACAGACTACAAACTAAAGATCCAGAAACACCACAGACTACAAACTAGAGATCCAGAAACACCACAGACTACAAACTAAAGATCCAGAAACACCACAGACTACAAACTAGAGATCCAGAAACACCACAGACTACAAACTAGAGATCCAGAAACACCACAGACTACAAACTAGAAATCCAGAAACACCACAGACTACAAACTAGAGATCCAGAAACACCACAGACTACAAACTAGAGATCCAGAAACACCAAATACTAAACTAGAGATCCAGAAACACCACAGACTAAACTAGCGATCCAGAAACACCACAGACTAAACTAGAGATCCAGAAACACCAAACACACCACATACTACAAACTAGAGTTCAAGAAACACCAGAGACAACACAGACTACAAACTAGAGATCCATAAACACCACAGACTACAAACTAGAGATCCAGAGACACCACATACTACAAACTAGAGATCCAGAAACACCACAGACTACAAACTAGAGATCCAGAAACACCACAGACTACACACTAGAGATCCAGAAACACCACAGACTACAAACTAAACATCCAGAAACACCACAGACTGCAAACTAAAGATCCATAAACACCACAGACTACAAACTAAAGATCCAGAAACACCACAGACTACAAACTAGAGATCCAGAAACACCACAGACTACAAACTAGAGATCCAGAAACACCACATACTAAACTAGAGATCCAGAAACCCCACAGACTAAACTAGCGATCCAGAAACACCACAGACTAAACTAGAGATCCAGAAACACCAAACACACCACATACTACAAACTAGAGTTCAAGAAACACCACAGACTACAAACTAGAGATCCAGAAACACCACAGACTACAAACTAGAGATCCAGAAACACCACAGACTACAAACTAAAGATCCAGAAACACCACAGACTACAAACTAGAGATCCAGAAACACCACAGACTACAAACTAGAGATCCAGAAACACCACAGACTACAAACTAGAGATCCAGAAACACCACATACTAAACTAGAGATCCAGAAACACCACAGACTAAACTAGCGATCCAGAAACACCACAGACTAAACTAGAGATCCAGAAACACCAAACACACCACAGACTACAAACTAGAGATCCAGAAACACCACATACTAAACTAGAGATCCAGAAACACCACAGACTACAAACTAGAGATCCAGAAACACCACAGACTACAAACTAGAGATCCAGAAACACCACATACTAAACTAGAGATCCAGAAACACCACAGACTACAAACTAGAGATCCAGAAACACCACAGACTACAAACTAGAGATCCAGAGACACCACATACTACAAACTAGAGATCCAGAAACACCACAGACTACAAACTAGAGATCCAGAAACACCACAGACTACAAACTAGAGATCCAGAAACACCACAGACTACAAACTAGAGATCCAGAAACACCACAGACTACAAACTAAAGATCCAGAAACACCACAGACTACAAACTAGAGATCCAGAAACACCAGAGACACCAGACTACAAACTAGAGATCCAGAAACACCACAGACTACAAACTAGAGATCCAGAAACACCACAGACTAAACTAGAGATCCAGAAACACCACAGACTACAAACTAGAGATCCAGAAACACCACAGACTACAAACTAGAGATCCAGAAACACCACAGACTAAACTAGAGATCCAGAAACACCACAGACTACAAACTAGAGATCCAGAAACACCACAGACTACAAACTAGAGATCCAGAAACACCATAGACTGCTAACTAGAGATCCAGAAACACCACAGACTACAAACTAGAGATCCAGAAACACCACAGACTACAAACTAGAGATCCAGAAACACCACAGACTACAAACTAGAGATCCAGAAACACCACAGACTACAAACTAGAGATCCAGAAACAGCAGAGACTACAAACTAGAGATCCAGAAACAACACAGACTACAAACTAGAGATCCAGAAACACCACAGACTACAAACTGGAGATCCAGAAACACCAGTGACACCACATACTACAAACTAGAGATCCAGAAACACCAGAGACACCACAGAATACAAACTAGAGATCCAGAAACACCACAGACTTCAAACTAAAGATCCAGAAACACCACAGACTACAAACTAGAGATCCAGAAACACCACAGACTAATAACTAGAGATCCAGAAACACCACAGACTACAAACTAGAGATCCAGAAACACCACAGACTACAAACTAGAGATCCAGAAACACCACAGACTACAAACTAGAGATCCAGAAACACATCAGACTACAAACTAGAGATCCAGAAACACCACAGACTACAAACTAAAGATCCAGAAACACCAGAGACACCACAGACTACAAACTGGAGATCCAGAGACACCACAGACTACAACTAAGAGATCCAGAGACACCACAGACTACAAACTAGAGATCCAGAAACACCACAGACTACAAACTAGAGATCCAGAAACACCACAGACTACAAACTAGAGATCCAGAAACACCACAGACTACAAACTAGAGATCCAGAAACACCACAGACTACAAACTAGAGATCCAGAAACACCAGACTACAAACTAGAGATCCAGAAACAGCAGAGACTACAAACTAGAGATCCAGAAACACCACAGACTACAAACTAGAGATCCAGAAACACCACAGACTACAAACTGGAGATCCAGAAACACCAGAGACACCACATACTACAAACTAGAGATCCAGAAACACCAGAGACACCACAGAATACAAACTAGAGATCCAGAAACACCACAGACTTCAAACTAGAGATCCAGAAACACCACAGACTAATAACTAGAGATCCAGAAACACCACAGACTACAAACTAGAGATCCAGAAACACCACAGACTACAAACTAGAGATCCAGAAACACCACAGACTACAAACTAGAGATCCAGAAACACATCAGACTACAAACTAGAGATCCAGAAACACCACAGACTACAAACTAAAGATCCAGAAACACCAGAGACACCACAGACTACAAACTGGAGATCCAGAGACACCACAGACTACAACTAAGAGATCCAGAGACACCACAGACTACAAACTAGAGATCCAGAAACACCACAGACTACAAACTAGAGATCCAGAAACACCACAGACTACAAACTAGAGATCCAGAAACACCACAGACTACAAACTAGAGATCCAGAGACACCACATACTACAAACTAGAGATCCAGAAACACCACAGACTACAAACTAGAGATCCAGAAACACCACAGACTACAAACTAGAGATCCAGAGACACCACAGACTACAAACTAGAGATCCAGAGACACCACATACTACAAACTAGAGATCCAGAAACACCACAGACTACAAACTAGAGATCCAGAAACACCACAGACTACACACTAGAGATCCAGAAACACCACTGACTACAAACTAAAGATCCAGAAACACCACAGACTACAAACTAGAGATCCAGAAACACCACAGACTACAAACTAAAGATCCAGAAACACCACAGACTACAAACTAGAGATCCAGAAACACCAGAGACACCAGACTACAAACTAGAGATCCAGAAACACCACAGACTACAAACTAGAGATCCAGAAACACCACAGACTAAACTAGAGATCCAGAAACACCAGAGACACCAGACTACAAACTAGAGATCCAGAAACACCACAGACTACAAACTAGAGATCCAGAAACACCACAGACTAAACTAGAGATCCAGAAACACCACAGACTACAAACTAGAGATCCAGAAACACCACAGACTAAACTAGAGATCCAGAAACACCACAGACTACAAACTAGAGATCCAGAAACACCACAGACTACAAACTAGAGATCCAGAAACACCACAGACTACAAACTAAAGATCCAGAAACACCACAGACTGCAAACTAAAGATCCAGAAACACCACAGACTACAAACTAAAGATCCAGAAACACCACAGACTACAAGCTAGAGATCCAGAAACACCACAGACTACAAACTAAAGATCCAGAAACACCACAGACTACAAACTAGAGATCCAGAAACACCACAGACTACAA
The DNA here is from genome assembly GCF_964263955.1 of Coregonus lavaretus. Taxonomy (NCBI): domain Eukaryota; kingdom Metazoa; phylum Chordata; class Actinopteri; order Salmoniformes; family Salmonidae; genus Coregonus; species Coregonus lavaretus. The sequence goes on along the minus strand of NW_028163054.1, from coordinate 415,940 downwards.
ACTAGAGATCCAGAAACACCACAGACTACAAACTAGAAATCCAGAAACACCACAGACTACAAACTAGAGATCCAGAAACACCACAGACTACAAACTAGAGATCCAGAAACACCAAATACTAAACTAGAGATCCAGAAACACCACAGACTAAACTAGCGATCCAGAAACACCACAGACTAAACTAGAGATCCAGAAACACCAAACACACCACATACAACAAACTAGAGTTCAAGAAACACCAGAGACAACACAGACTACAAACTAGAGATCCATAAACACCACAGACTACAAACTAGAGATCCAGAAACACCACAGACTACAAACTAGAGATCCAGAAACACCACAGACTACAAACTAGAGATCCAGAAACACCACAGACTACAAACTAAAGATCCAGAAACACCACAGACTACAAACTAGAGATCCAGAAACACCAGAGACACCAGACTACAAACTAGAGATCCAGAAACACCACAGACTACAAACTAGAGATCCAGAAACACCACAGACTAAACTAGAGATCCAGAAACACCAGAGACACCAGACTACAAACTAGAGATCCAGAAACACCACAGACTACAAACTAGAGATCCAGAAACACCACAGACTAAACTAGAGATCCAGAAACACCACAGACTACAAACTAGAGATCCAGAAACACCACAGACTAAACTAGAGATCCAGAAACACCACAGACTACAAACTAGAGATCCAGAAACACCACAGACTACAAACTAGAGATCCAGAAACACCACAGACTACAAACTAGAGATCCAGAAACACCACAGACTACAAACTAGAGATCCAGAAACACCACAGACTACAAACTAGAGATCCAGAAACACCACAGACTACAAACTAGAGATCCAGAAACACCACAGACTACAAACTAGAGATCCAGAAACACCACAGACTACAAACTAGAGATCCAGAAACACCACAGACTACAAACTAGAGATCCAGAGACACCACATACTACAAACTAGAGATCCAGAAACACCACAGACTACAAACTAGAGATCCAGAAACACCACAGACTACACACTAGAGATCCAGAAACACCACTGACTACAAACTAAAGATCCAGAAACACCACAGACTACAAACTAGAGATCCAGAAACACCACAGACTACAAACTAAAGATCCAGAAACACCACAGACTGCAAACTAAAGATCCAGAAACACCACAGACTACAAACTAAAGATCCAGAAACACCACAGACTACAAACTAGAGATCCAGAAACACCACAGACTACAAACTAGAGATCCAGAAACACCACATACTAAACTAGAGATCCAGAAACACCACAGACTAAACTAGCGATCCAGAAACACCACAGACTAAACTAGAGATCCAGAAACACCAAACACACCACATACTACAAACTAGAGTTCAAGAAACACCAGAGACAACACAGACTACAAACTAGAGATCCAGAAACACCACAGACTACAAACTAGAGATCCAGAAACACCACAGACTACAAACTAAAGATCCAGAAACACCTCAGACTACAAACTAGAGATCCAGAAACACCACAGACTACAAACTAGAGATCCAGAAACACCACATACTAAACTAGAGATCCAGAAACACCACAGACTAAACTAGCGATCCAGAAACACCACAGACTAAACTAGAGATCCAGAAACACCAAACACACCACAGACTACAAACTAGAGATCCAGAAACACCACATACTAAACTAGAGATCCAGAAACACCACAGACTACAAACTAGAGATCCAGAAACACCACAGACTACAAACTAGAGATCCAGAAACACCACATACTAAACTAGAGATCCAGAAACACCACAGACTACAAACTAGAGATCCAGAAACACCACAGACTACAAACTAGAGATCCAGAGACACCACATACTACAAACTAGAGAACCAGAAACACCACAGACTACAAACTAGAGATCCAGAAACACCACAGACTACAAACTAGAGATCCAGAAACACCACAGACTACAAACTAGAGATCCAGAAACACCAGAGACACCAGATTACAAACTAGAGATCCAGAAACACCACAGACTACAAACTAGAGATCCAGAAACACCACAGACTAAACTAGAGATCCAGAAACACCACAGACTACAAACTAGAGATCCAGAAACACCACAGACTACAAACTAGAGATCCAGAAACACCACAGACTACAAACTAGAGATCCAGAAACACCACAGACTACAAACTAGAGATCCAGAAACACCACATACTAAACTAGAGATCCAGAAACACCACAGACTAAACTAGCGATCCAGAAACACCACAGACTAAACTAGAGATCCAGAAACACCAAACACACCACATACTACAAACTAGAGTTCAAGAAACACCAGAGACAACACAGACTACAAACTAGAGATCCAGAAACACCACAGACTACAAACTAGAGATCCAGAAACACCACAGACTACAAACTAAAGATCCAGAAACACCTCAGACTACAAACTAGAGATCCAGAAACACCACAGACTACAAACTAGAGATCCAGAAACACCACATACTAAACTAGAGATCCAGAAACACCACAGACTAAACTAGCGATCCAGAAACACCACAGACTAAACTAGAGATCCAGAAACACCAAACACACCACAGACTACAAACTAGAGATCCAGAAACACCACATACTAAACTAGAGATCCAGAAACACCACAGACTACAAACTAGAGATCCAGAAACACCACAGACTACAAACTAGAGATCCAGAAACACCACATACTAAACTAGAGATCCAGAAACACCACAGACTACAAACTAGAGATCCAGAAACACCACAGACTACAAACTAGAGATCCAGAGACACCACATACTACAAACTAGAGAACCAGAAACACCACAGACTACAAACTAGAGATCCAGAAACACCACAGACTACAAACTAGAGATCCAGAAACACCACAGACTACAAACTAGAGATCCAGAAACACCACAGACTACAAACTAAAGATCCAGAAACACCACAGACTACAAACTAGAGATCCAGAAACACCAGAGACACCAGATTACAAACTAGAGATCCAGAAACACCACAGACTACAAACTAGAGATCCAGAAACACCACAGACTAAACTAGAGATCCAGAAACACCACAGACTACAAACTAGCGATCCAGAAACACCACAGACTACAAACTAGAGATCCAGAGACACCACAGACTACAAACTAGAGATCCAGAAACACCACAGACTACAAACTAGAGATCCAGAAACACCAGACTACAAACTAAAGATCCAGAAACACCAGAGACACCACAGACTACAAACTGGAGATCCAGAGACACCACAGACTACAACTAAGAGATCCAGAAACACCACAGACTACAAACTAGAGATCCAGAAACACCACAGACTACACACTAGAGATCCAGAAACACCACTGACTACAAACTAAAGATCCAGAAACACCACAGACTACAAACTAGAGATCCAGAAACACCACAGACTACAAACTAAAGATCCAGAAACACCACAGACTGCAAACTAAAGATCCAGAAACACCACAGACTACAAACTAAAGATCCAGAAACACCACAGACTACAAACTAGAGATCCAGAAACACCACAGACTACAAACTAAAGATCCAGAAACACCACAGACTACAAACTAGAGATCCAGAAACACCACAGACTACAAACTAGAGATCCAGAAACACCACAGACTACAAACTAGAAATCCAGAAACACCACAGACTACAAACTAGAGATCCAGAAACACCACAGACTACAAACTAGAGATCCAGAAACACCAAATACTAAACTAGAGATCCAGAAACACCACAGACTAAACTAGCGATCCAGAAACACCACAGACTAAACTAGAGATCCAGAAACACCAAACACACCACATACTACAAACTAGAGTTCAAGAAACACCAGAGACAACACAGACTACAAACTAGAGATCCATAAACACCACAGACTACAAACTAGAGATCCAGAGACACCACATACTACAAACTAGAGATCCAGAAACACCACAGACTACAAACTAGAGATCCAGAAACACCACAGACTACACACTAGAGATCCAGAAACACCACAGACTACAAACTAAACATCCAGAAACACCACAGACTGCAAACTAAAGATCCATAAACACCACAGACTACAAACTAAAGATCCAGAAACACCACAGACTACAAACTAGAGATCCAGAAACACCACAGACTACAAACTAGAGATCCAGAAACACCACATACTAAACTAGAGATCCAGAAACCCCACAGACTAAACTAGCGATCCAGAAACACCACAGACTAAACTAGAGATCCAGAAACACCAAACACACCACATACTACAAACTAGAGTTCAAGAAACACCACAGACTACAAACTAGAGATCCAGAAACACCACAGACTACAAACTAGAGATCCAGAAACACCACAGACTACAAACTAAAGATCCAGAAACACCACAGACTACAAACTAGAGATCCAGAAACACCACAGACTACAAACTAGAGATCCAGAAACACCACAGACTACAAACTAGAGATCCAGAAACACCACATACTAAACTAGAGATCCAGAAACACCACAGACTAAACTAGCGATCCAGAAACACCACAGACTAAACTAGAGATCCAGAAACACCAAACACACCACAGACTACAAACTAGAGATCCAGAAACACCACATACTAAACTAGAGATCCAGAAACACCACAGACTACAAACTAGAGATCCAGAAACACCACAGACTACAAACTAGAGATCCAGAAACACCACATACTAAACTAGAGATCCAGAAACACCACAGACTACAAACTAGAGATCCAGAAACACCACAGACTACAAACTAGAGATCCAGAGACACCACATACTACAAACTAGAGATCCAGAAACACCACAGACTACAAACTAGAGATCCAGAAACACCACAGACTACAAACTAGAGATCCAGAAACACCACAGACTACAAACTAGAGATCCAGAAACACCACAGACTACAAACTAAAGATCCAGAAACACCACAGACTACAAACTAGAGATCCAGAAACACCAGAGACACCAGACTACAAACTAGAGATCCAGAAACACCACAGACTACAAACTAGAGATCCAGAAACACCACAGACTAAACTAGAGATCCAGAAACACCACAGACTACAAACTAGAGATCCAGAAACACCACAGACTACAAACTAGAGATCCAGAAACACCACAGACTAAACTAGAGATCCAGAAACACCACAGACTACAAACTAGAGATCCAGAAACACCACAGACTACAAACTAGAGATCCAGAAACACCATAGACTGCTAACTAGAGATCCAGAAACACCACAGACTACAAACTAGAGATCCAGAAACACCACAGACTACAAACTAGAGATCCAGAAACACCACAGACTACAAACTAGAGATCCAGAAACACCACAGACTACAAACTAGAGATCCAGAAACAGCAGAGACTACAAACTAGAGATCCAGAAACAACACAGACTACAAACTAGAGATCCAGAAACACCACAGACTACAAACTGGAGATCCAGAAACACCAGTGACACCACATACTACAAACTAGAGATCCAGAAACACCAGAGACACCACAGAATACAAACTAGAGATCCAGAAACACCACAGACTTCAAACTAAAGATCCAGAAACACCACAGACTACAAACTAGAGATCCAGAAACACCACAGACTAATAACTAGAGATCCAGAAACACCACAGACTACAAACTAGAGATCCAGAAACACCACAGACTACAAACTAGAGATCCAGAAACACCACAGACTACAAACTAGAGATCCAGAAACACATCAGACTACAAACTAGAGATCCAGAAACACCACAGACTACAAACTAAAGATCCAGAAACACCAGAGACACCACAGACTACAAACTGGAGATCCAGAGACACCACAGACTACAACTAAGAGATCCAGAGACACCACAGACTACAAACTAGAGATCCAGAAACACCACAGACTACAAACTAGAGATCCAGAAACACCACAGACTACAAACTAGAGATCCAGAAACACCACAGACTACAAACTAGAGATCCAGAAACACCACAGACTACAAACTAGAGATCCAGAAACACCAGACTACAAACTAGAGATCCAGAAACAGCAGAGACTACAAACTAGAGATCCAGAAACACCACAGACTACAAACTAGAGATCCAGAAACACCACAGACTACAAACTGGAGATCCAGAAACACCAGAGACACCACATACTACAAACTAGAGATCCAGAAACACCAGAGACACCACAGAATACAAACTAGAGATCCAGAAACACCACAGACTTCAAACTAGAGATCCAGAAACACCACAGACTAATAACTAGAGATCCAGAAACACCACAGACTACAAACTAGAGATCCAGAAACACCACAGACTACAAACTAGAGATCCAGAAACACCACAGACTACAAACTAGAGATCCAGAAACACATCAGACTACAAACTAGAGATCCAGAAACACCACAGACTACAAACTAAAGATCCAGAAACACCAGAGACACCACAGACTACAAACTGGAGATCCAGAGACACCACAGACTACAACTAAGAGATCCAGAGACACCACAGACTACAAACTAGAGATCCAGAAACACCACAGACTACAAACTAGAGATCCAGAAACACCACAGACTACAAACTAGAGATCCAGAAACACCACAGACTACAAACTAGAGATCCAGAGACACCACATACTACAAACTAGAGATCCAGAAACACCACAGACTACAAACTAGAGATCCAGAAACACCACAGACTACAAACTAGAGATCCAGAGACACCACAGACTACAAACTAGAGATCCAGAGACACCACATACTACAAACTAGAGATCCAGAAACACCACAGACTACAAACTAGAGATCCAGAAACACCACAGACTACACACTAGAGATCCAGAAACACCACTGACTACAAACTAAAGATCCAGAAACACCACAGACTACAAACTAGAGATCCAGAAACACCACAGACTACAAACTAAAGATCCAGAAACACCACAGACTACAAACTAGAGATCCAGAAACACCAGAGACACCAGACTACAAACTAGAGATCCAGAAACACCACAGACTACAAACTAGAGATCCAGAAACACCACAGACTAAACTAGAGATCCAGAAACACCAGAGACACCAGACTACAAACTAGAGATCCAGAAACACCACAGACTACAAACTAGAGATCCAGAAACACCACAGACTAAACTAGAGATCCAGAAACACCACAGACTACAAACTAGAGATCCAGAAACACCACAGACTAAACTAGAGATCCAGAAACACCACAGACTACAAACTAGAGATCCAGAAACACCACAGACTACAAACTAGAGATCCAGAAACACCACAGACTACAAACTAGAGAACCAGAAACACCACAGACTACAAACTAGAGATCCAGAAACACCACAGACTACAAACTAGAGATCCAGAAACACCACAGACTACAAACTAGAGATCCAGAAACACCACAGACTACAAACTAAAGATCCAGAAACACCACAGACTACAAACTAGAGATCCAGAAACACCAGAGACACCAGATTACAAACTAGAGATCCAGAAACACCACAGACTACAAACTAGAGATCCAGAAACACCACAGACTAAACTAGAGATCCAGAAACACCACAGACTACAAACTAGAGATCCAGAAACACCACAGACTACAAACTAGAGATCCAGAAACACCACAGACTACAAACTAGAGATCCAGAAACACCACAGACTACAAACTAGAGATCCAGAAACACCACATACTAAACTAGAGATCCAGAAACACCACAGACTAAACTAGCGATCCAGAAACACCACAGACTAAACTAGAGATCCAGAAACACCAAACACACCACATACTACAAACTAGAGTTCAAGAAACACCAGAGACAACACAGACTACAAACTAGAGATCCAGAAACACCACAGACTACAAACTAGAGATCCAGAAACACCACAGACTACAAACTAAAGATCCAGAAACACCTCAGACTACAAACTAGAGATCCAGAAACACCACAGACTACAAACTAGAGATCCAGAAACACCACATACTAAACTAGAGATCCAGAAACACCACAGACTAAACTAGCGATCCAGAAACACCACAGACTAAACTAGAGATCCAGAAACACCAAACACACCACAGACTACAAACTAGAGATCCAGAAACACCACATACTAAACTAGAGATCCAGAAACACCACAGACTACAAACTAGAGATCCAGAAACACCACAGACTACAAACTAGAGATCCAGAAACACCACATACTAAACTAGAGATCCAGAAACACCACAGACTACAAACTAGAGATCCAGAAACACCACAGACTACAAACTAGAGATCCAGAGACACCACATACTACAAACTAGAGAACCAGAAACACCACAGACTACAAACTAGAGATCCAGAAACACCACAGACTACAAACTAGAGATCCAGAAACACCACAGACTACAAACTAGAGATCCAGAAACACCACAGACTACAAACTAAAGATCCAGAAACACCACAGACTACAAACTAGAGATCCAGAAACACCAGAGACACCAGATTACAAACTAGAGATCCAGAAACACCACAGACTACAAACTAGAGATCCAGAAACACCACAGACTAAACTAGAGATCCAGAAACACCACAGACTACAAACTAGCGATCCAGAAACACCACAGACTACAAACTAGAGATCCAGAGACACCACAGACTACAAACTAGAGATCCAGAAACACCACAGACTACAAACTAGAGATCCAGAAACACCAGACTACAAACTAAAGATCCAGAAACACCAGAGACACCACAGACTACAAACTGGAGATCCAGAGACACCACAGACTACAACTAAGAGATCCAGAAACACCACAGACTACAAACTAGAGATCCAGAAACACCACAGACTACACACTAGAGATCCAGAAACACCACTGACTACAAACTAAAGATCCAGAAACACCACAGACTACAAACTAGAGATCCAGAAACACCACAGACTACAAACTAAAGATCCAGAAACACCACAGACTGCAAACTAAAGATCCAGAAACACCACAGACTACAAACTAAAGATCCAGAAACACCACAGACTACAAACTAGAGATCCAGAAACACCACAGACTACAAACTAAAGATCCAGAAACACCACAGACTACAAACTAGAGATCCAGAAACACCACAGACTACAAACTAGAGATCCAGAAACACCACAGACTACAAACTAGAGATCCAGAAACACCACAGACTACAAACTAGAGATCCAGAAACACCACAGACTACAAACTAGAGATCCAGAAACACCACATACTAAACTAGAGATCCAGAAACACCACAGACTACAAACTAGAGATCCAGAAACACCACAGACTACAAACTAGAGATCCAGAGACACCACATACTACAAACTAGAGAACCAGAAACACCACAGACTACAAACTAGAGATCCAGAAACACCACAGACTACAAACTAGAGATCCAGAAACACCACAGACTACAAACTAGAGATCCAGAAACACCACAGACTACAAACTAAAGATCCAGAAACACCACAGACTACAAACTAGAGATCCAGAAACACCAGAGACACCAGATTACAAACTAGAGATCCAGAAACACCACAGACTACAAACTAGAGATCCAGAAACACCACAGACTAAACTAGAGATCCAGAAACACCACAGACTACAAACTAGCGATCCAGAAACACCACAGACTACAAACTAGAGATCCAGAGACACCACAGACTACAAACTAGAGATCCAGAAACACCACAGACTACAAACTAGAGATCCAGAAACACCAGACTACAAACTAAAGATCCAGAAACACCAGAGACACCACAGACTACAAACTGGAGATCCAGAGACACCACAGACTACAACTAAGAGATCCAGAAACACCACAGACTACAAACTAGAGATCCAGAAACACCACAGACTACACACTAGAGATCCAGAAACACCACTGACTACAAACTAAAGATCCAGAAACACCACAGACTACAAACTAGAGATCCAGAAACACCACAGACTACAAACTAAAGATCCAGAAACACCACAGACTGCAAACTAAAGATCCAGAAACACCACAGACTACAAACTAAAGATCCAGAAACACCACAGACTACAAACTAGAGATCCAGAAACACCACAGACTACAAACTAAAGATCCAGAAACACCACAGACTACAAACTAGAGATCCAGAAACACCACAGACTACAAACTAGAGATCCAGAAACACCACAGACTACAAACTAGAAATCCAGAAACACCACAGACTACAAACTAGAGATCCAGAAACACCACAGACTACAAACTAGAGATCCAGAAACACCAAATACTAAACTAGAGATCCAGAAACACCACAGACTAAACTAGCGATCCAGAAACACCACAGACTAAACTAGAGATCCAGAAACACCAAACACACCACATACTACAAACTAGAGTTCAAGAAACACCAGAGACAACACAGACTACAAACTAGAGATCCATAAACACCACAGACTACAAACTAGAGATCCAGAGACACCACATACTACAAACTAGAGATCCAGAAACACCACAGACTACAAACTAGAGATCCAGAAACACCACAGACTACACACTAGAGATCCAGAAACACCACAGACTACAAACTAAACATCCAGAAACACCACAGACTGCAAACTAAAGATCCATAAACACCACAGACTACAAACTAAAGATCCAGAAACACCACAGACTACAAACTAGAGATCCAGAAACACCACAGACTACAAACTAGAGATCCAGAAACACCACATACTAAACTAGAGATCCAGAAACCCCACAGACTAAACTAGCGATCCAGAAACACCACAGACTAAACTAGAGATCCAGAAACACCAAACACACCACATACTACAAACTAGAGTTCAAGAAACACCACAGACTACAAACTAGAGATCCAGAAACACCACAGACTACAAACTAGAGATCCAGAAACACCACAGACTACAAACTAAAGATCCAGAAACACCACAGACTACAAACTAGAGATCCAGAAACACCACAGACTACAAACTAGAGACCCAGAAACACCACAGACTACAAACTAGAGATCCAGAAACACCACATACTAAACTAGAGATCCAGAAACACCACAGACTAAACTAGCGATCCAGAAACACCACAGACTAAACTAGAGATCCAGAAACACCAAACACACCACAGACTACAAACTAGAGATCCAGAAACACCACATACTAAACTAGAGATCCAGAAACACCACAGACTACAAACTAGAGATCCAGAAACACCACAGACTACAAACTAGAGATCCAGAAACACCACATACTAAACTAGAGATCCAGAAACACCACAGACTACAAACTAGAGATCCAGAAACACCACAGACTACAAACTAGAGATCCAGAAACACCACAGACTACAAACTAGAGATCCAGAAACACCACAGACTACAAACTAGAGATCCAGAAACACCACAGACTACAAACTAAAGATCCAGAAACACCACAGACTACAAACTAGAGATCCAGAAACACCAGAGACACCAGACTACAAACTAGAGATCCAGAAACACCACAGACTACAAACTAGAGATCCAGAAACACCACAGACTAAACTAGAGATCCAGAAACACCACAGACTACAAACTAGAGATCCAGAAACACCACAGACTACAAACTAGAGATCCAGAAACACCACATACTAAACTAGAGATCCAGAAACACCACAGACTACAAACTAGAGATCCAGAAACACCACAGACTACAAACTAGAGATCCAGAAACACCACAGACTACAAACTAGAGATCCAGAAACACCACAGACTACAAACTAGAGATCCAGAAACACCACAGACTACAAACTAAAGATCCAGAAACACCACAGACTACAAACTAGAGATCCAGAAACACCAGAGACACCAGACTACAAACTAGAGATCCAGAAACACCAGACTACAAACTAGAGATCCAGAAACACCACAGACTAAACTAGAGATCCAGAAACACCACAGACTACAAACTAGAGATCCAGAAACACCACAGACTACAAACTAGAGATCCAGAAACACCACAGACTAAACTAGAGATCCAGAAACACCACAGACTACAAACTAGAGATCCAGAAACACCACAGACTACAAACTAGAGATCCAGAAACACCATAGACTGCTAACTAGAGATCCAGAAACACCACAGACTACAAACTAGAGATCCAGAAACACCACAGACTACAAACTAGAGATCCAGAAACACCACAGACTACAAACTAGAGATCCAGAAACAGCAGAGACTACAAACTAGAGATCCAGAAACACCACAGACTACAAACTAGAGATCCAGAAACACCACAGACTACAAACTGGAGATCCAGAAACACCAGTGACACCACATACTACAAACTAGAGATCCAGAAACACCAGAGACACCACAGAATACAAACTAGAGATCCAGAAACACCACAGACTTCAAACTAAAGATCCAGAAACACCACAGACTACAAACTAGAGATCCAGAAACACCACAGACTAATAACTAGAGATCCAGAAACACCACAGACTACAAACTAGAGATCCAGAAACACCACAGACTACAAACTAGAGATCCAGAAACACCACAGACTACAAACTAGAGATCCAGAAACACATCAGACTACAAACTAGAGATCCAGAAACACCACAGACTACAAACTAAAGATCCAGAAACACCAGAGACACCACAGACTACAAACTGGAGATCCAGAGACACCACAGACTACAACTAAGAGATCCAGAGACACCACAGACTACAAACTAGAGATCCAGAAACACCACAGACTACAAACTAGAGATCCAGAAACACCACAGACTACAAACTAGAGATCCAGAAACACCACAGACTACAAACTAGAGATCCAGAAACACCACAGACTACAAACTAGAGATCCAGAAACACCAGACTACAAACTAGAGATCCAGAAACAGCAGAGACTACAAACTAGAGATCCAGAAACACCACAGACTACAAACTAGAGATCCAGAAACACCACAGACTACAAACTGGAGATCCAGAAACACCAGAGACACCACATACTACAAACTAGAGATCCAGAAACACCAGAGACACCACAGAATACAAACTAGAGATCCAGAAACACCACAGACTTCAAACTAAAGATCCAGAAACACCACAGACTACAAACTAGAGATCCAGAAACACCAAAGACTAATAACTAGAGATCCAGAAACACCACAGACTACAAACTAGAGATCCAGAAACACCACAGACTACAAACTAGAGATCCAGAAACACCACAGACTACAAACTAGAGATCCAGAAACACATCAGACTACAAACTAGAGATCCAGAAACACCACAGACTACAAACTAAAGATCCAGAAACACCAGAGACACCACAGACTACAAACTGGAGATCCAGAGACACCACAGACTACAACTAAGAGATCCAGAGACACCACAGACTACAAACTAGAGATCCAGAAACACCACAGACTACAAACTAGAGATCCAGAAACACCACAGACTACAGACTAGAGATCCAGAAACACCACAGACTACAAACTAGAGATCCAGAGACACCACATACTACAAACTAGAGATCCAGAAACACCACAGACTACAAACTAGAGATCCAGAAACACCACAGACTACAAACTAGAGATCCAGAGACACCACAGACTACAAACTAGAGATCCAGAGACACCACATACTACAAACTAGAGATCCAGAAACACCACAGACTACAAACTAGAGATCCAGAAACACCACAGACTACACACTAGAGATCCAGAAACACCACTGACTACAAACTAAAGATCCAGAAACACCACAGACTACAAACTAGAGATCCAGAAACACCACAGACTACAAACTAAAGATCCAGAAACACCACAGACTACAAACTAGAGATCCAGAAACACCACAGACTACAAACTAAAGATCCAGAAACACCACAGACTACAAACTAGAGATCCAGAAACACCACAGACTACAAACTAAAGATCCAGAAACACCACAGACTACAAACTAGAGATCCAGAAACACCACAGACTACAAACTAGAGATCCAGAAACACCACAGACTACAAACTAGAAATCCAGAAACACCACAGACTAAACTAGAGATCCAGAAACACCAAACACACCACATACTACAAACTAGAGTTCAAGAAACACCAGAGACAACACAGACTACAAACTAGAGATCCATAAACACCACAGACTACAAACTAGAGATCCAGAAACACCACTGACTACAAACTAGAGATCCACAGACACCAGAAACACCACAGACTACAAACTAGAGATCCAGAAACACCACAGACTACAAACTAAAGATCCAGAAACACCACAGACTAGAGATCCAGAAACACCACAGACTACAAACTAGAGATCCAGAAACAGCAGAGACTACAAACTAGAGATCCAGAAACAGCAGAGACTACAAACTAGAGATCCAGAAACAGCAGAGACTACAAACTAGAGATCCAGAAACACCACAGACTACAAACTGGAGATCCAGAAACACCAGAGACACCACAGACTACAAACTAGAGATCCAGAAACACCAGAGACACCACAGACTACAAACTGGAGATCCAGAAACACCACAGACTACAAACTAGAAATCCAGAAACACCACAGACTACAAACTAGAGATCCAGAAACACCACAGACTACAAACTAAAGATCCAGAAACACCAGAGACACCACAGACTACAAACTGGAGATCCAGAGACACCACAGACTACAACTAAGAGATCCAGAGACACCACAGACTACAAACTAGAGATCCAGAAACACCACAGACTACAAACTAGAGATCCAGAAACACCACAGACTACAAACTAGAGTTCCAGAAACAGCAGAGACTACAAACTAGAGATCCAGAAACAGCAGAGACTACAAACTAGAGATCCAGAAACACCACAGACTACAAACTGGAGATCCAGAAACACCAGAGACACCACAGACTACAAACTAGAGATCCAGAAACACCAGAGACACCACAGACTACAAACTGGAGATCCAGAAACACCACAGACTACAAACTAGAAATCCAGAAACACCACAGACTACAAACTAGAGATCCAGAAACACCACAGACTACAAACTAAAGATCCAGAAACACCAGAGACACCACAGACTACAAACTGGAGATCCAGAGACACCACAGACTACAACTAAGAGATCCAGAGACACCACAGACTACAAACTAGAGATCCAGAAACACCACAGACTACAAACTAGAGATCCAGAAACACCACAGACTACAAACTAGAGATCCAGAAACACCACAGACTACAAACTAGAGATCCAGAGACACCACATACTACAAACTAGAGATCCAGAAACACCACAGACTACAAACTATAGATCCAGAAACACCACAGACTACAAACTAGAGATCCAGAAACACCACAGACTACAAACTAGAGATCCAGAGACACCACATACTACAAACTAGAGATCCAGAAACACCACAGACTACACACTAGAGATCCAAAAACACCACTGACTACAAACTAAAGATCCAGAAACACCACAGACTACAAACTAGAGATCCAGAAACACCAAATACTAAACTAGAGATCCAGAAACACCACAGACTAAACTAGCGATCCAGAAACACCACAGACTAAACTAGAGATCCAGAAACACCAAACACACCACATACTACAAACTAGAGTTCAAGAAACACCAGAGACAACACAGACTACAAACTAGAGATCCATAAACACCACAGACTACAAACTAGAGATCCAGAAACACCACAGACTACTAACTAGAGATCCAGAAACACCACAGACTACAAACTAGAGATCCAGAAACACCACAGACTACAAACTAAAGATCCAGAAACACCACAGACTACAAACTAGAGATCCAGAAACACCAGAGACACCAGACTACAAACTAGAGATCCAGAAACACCACAGACTACAAACTAGAGATCCAGAAACACCACAGACTAAACTAGAGATCCAGAAACACCACAGACTACAAACTAGAGATCCAGAAACACCACAGACTACAAACTAGAGATCCAGAAACACCACAGACTACAAACTAGAGATCCAGAAACACCACAGACTACAAACTAGAGATCCAGAAACACCACAGACTACAAACTAGAGATCCAGAAACACCACAGACTACAAACTAGAGATCCAGAAACACCACAGACTACAAACTAGAGATCCAGAAACACCACAGACTACAAACTAGAGATCCAGAGACACCACATACTACAAACTAGAGATCCAGAAACACCACAGACTACAAACTAGAGATCCAGAAACACCACAGACTACACACTAGAGATCCAGAAACACCACTGACTACAAACTAAAGATCCAGAAACACCACAGACTACAAACTAGAGATCCAGAAACACCACAGACTACAAACTAAAGATCCAGAAACACCACAGACTGCAAACTAAATATCCAGAAACACCACAGACTACAAACTAAAGATCCAGAAACACCACAGACTACAAACTAGAGATCCAGAAACACCACAGACTACAAACTAAAGATCCAGAAACACCACAGACTACAAACTAGAGATCCAGAAACACCACAGACTACAAACTAGAGATCCAGAAACACCACAGACTACAAACTAGAAATCCAGAAACACCACAGACTACAAACTAGAGATCCAGAAACACCACAGACTACAAACTAGAAATCCAGAAACACCACATACTAAACTAGAGATCCAGAAACACCACAGACTAAACTAGCGATCCAGAAACACCACAGACTAAACTAGAGATCCAGAAACACCAAACACACCACAGACTACAAACTAGAGATCCAGAAACACCACATACTAAACTAGAGATCCAGAAACACCACAGACTACAAACTAGAGATCCAGAAACACCACAGACTACAAACTAGAGATCCAGAAACACCACAGACTACAAACTAGAGATCCAGAAACACCACATACTAAACTAGAGATCCAGAAACACCACAGACTAAACTAGCGATCCAGAAACACCACAGACTACAAACTAGAGATCCATAAACACCACAGACTACAAACTAGAGATCCAGAAACACCACAGACTACAAACTAGAGATCCAGAAACACCACAGACTACAAACTAGAGATCCAGAAACACCACAGACTACAAACTAAAGATCCAGAAACACCACAGACTACAAACTAGAGATCCAGAAACACCAGAGACACCAGACTACAAACTAGAGATCCAGAAACACCACAGACTACAAACTAGAGATCCAGAAACACCACAGACTAAACTAGAGATCCAGAAACACCACAGACTACAAACTAGAGATCCAGAAACACCACAGACTACAAACTAGAGATCCAGAAACACCATAGACTGCAAACTAGAGATCCAGAAACACCACAGACTACAAACTAGAGATCCAGAAACACCACAGACTACAAACTAGAGATCCAGAGACACCACATACTACAAACTAGAGATCCAGAAACACCACAGACTACAAACTAGAGATCCAGAAACACCACAGACTACAAACTAGAGATCCAGAAACAGCAGAGACTACAGACTAGAGATCCAGAAACAGCACAGACTACAGACTAGAGATCCAGAGACTAAAGCAACAACACACCCTATTCCCTACTTGGTCAAAACCCAAAGGATCCTGTCCACCCTCTTTGCTAGAGGGTTAATTTCAGGATTAACTGTAGACAGTAATATTTCATACCTTGGTATCCCAGTCTCTGTGCTACATGGTTCAGTAATAGTAGATAACTGTAGACAGTAATATTAGTAATATACCTTGGCGTCCCAGTCTTTATTTAGGTAGTATATACAGGTGACACATCGCCCGTCTCCGTTCGGGTTGTCCACGTGGCGTACGTATCCGGTCCCGTTGCCTGGGTAACATGCCACCATCGCCTAGACAACAGAACAGAAACAGAGGAAAAGATTAGTCCTGACTCTCCTAAGTATACGTGATAACAGAACTACTCATAACAACATTAAATAGACTAACTCTCATGATTAGCCTAGGAGGAGAAGATTAGTCCTGACTCTCCTAAGAATGTGATCAATTAACTAAATCTCATGATTAGACCTAGGAAGGAGACCCCCACAAACAACCGCTATGGATGTTACACCCTCCGTTATTGATGTTACAGTCTAAAATAGACATTCAAATCTGAAAGATTTCTTGATCAAACTCTATCATAACACATTTGTTGTAATTTGGAATGTTTTAAAAATGTCAGCAGAAGTCATAGTACTTTAGGATTGCATAATTACAGGTAGCCTGAATAGTATACAAGGCCAGTCACCGTGTTAAATACTGTTGAAGTAATACGGCTACAGGTTCACCTGCCTCACCTACAGTGGCTTGCGAAAGTATTCACCCCCCTTGGCATTTTTCCTATTTTGTTGCCTTACAACCTGGAATTAAATTGATTTTGGGGGGTTTGTATCATTTGATTTACACAACATGCCTACCACTTTGAAGATGCAAAATATTTTTTGGTGTGAAACAAACAAGAAATAACACAAAAAAACAGAAAACTTGAGTGTGCATAACTATTCACCCCCCCCCCCCCCCCAAAGTCAATACTTTGTAGAGCCACATTTTGCAGCAATTACAGCTGCAAGTCTCTTGGGGTATGTCTCTATAAGCTTGGCACATCTAGCCACTGGGATATTTGCCCATTCTTCATGGCAAAACTGCTCCAGCTCCTTCAACTTGGATGGGTTCCGCTGGTGTACAGCAATCTTTAAGTCATACCACAGATTCTCAATTGGATTGAGGTCTGGGCTTTGACTAAGCCATTCCAAGACATTTAAATGTTTCCCCTTAAACCACTCAAGTGTTGCTTTAGCAGTATGCTTAGGGTCATTGTCCTGCTGGAAGGTGAACCTCCGTCCCAGTCTCAAATCTCTAGAAGACTGAAACAGGTTTCCCTCAAAAATGTCCCTGTATTTAGTGCCGTCCATCATTCCTTAAATTCTGACCAGTTTCCCAGTCCCTGCCGATTAGAAACATCCCCACAGCATGATACTGCACCACCATGCTTCACTGTGGGGATGGTGTTCTCGGGGTGATGTTAGGTGTTGGGTTTGCACCAGACATAGCGTTTTCCTTGATGGCCAAAAAGCTCAATTTTAGTCTCATCTGACCAGAGTACCTTCTTCCATATGTTTGGGGAGTCTCCCACATTCTTTTTTTCTTTAAGCAATGGCTTTTTTCTGGCCACTCTTCCGTAAAGCCCAGCTCTGTGGAGTGTACGGCTTAAAGTGGTCCTATGGACAGATACTCCAATCTCCAAAGTGGAGCTTTGCAGCTCCTTCAGGGTTATCTTTGGTCTCTTTGTTGCCTTTCTGATTAATGCCCTCCTTGCCTGGTCCGTGAGTTTTGGTGGGCGGCTGTCACGCCCTGACTCAAGGGACTCGTATTGGTTGAGTCAGGGTGTGTATTTTCTGTGTTGTGTGTTTGCTATGTTGGATTTTCTATGTTTAAGATATAGAGTGTGTAGATCTATGTTGGCCGGGGTGGTTCCCAATCAGAGGCAGCTGTAGCTTGTTGTCTCTGATTGGGGACCATACTTAGGCAGCCTTTTGGCACCTGTTAGTTGTGGGATCTTGTTCCGTGTTAGGTATGTTATTTTGTCTACCTTGGACTTCACGTTTCGTTTGTTGTTTTGTCGTGTGTTCAGTACGGAAATAAATATGAATACATATCACGCTGCGCCTTGGTCCGTCTCATCCGTTAACGATCGTGACAGAAGATCCCACCAACCTAGGACCAAGCAGCGGGTTCAGGAGCAAACGCCGGGAATTCAACGGGAGGTTACATTAGTTGATGTCCTCCTCGGTTGGGGGAGAATTTCGGAGGAAGAGGCCGTCCGTTACCGGAGGGCGATGAATGAGGATGAGAGTAGGAGAGGAGAAACGGCGGCAACAGTACCGACGACGGAGACCCGAGAGGCAACCCCAAGAATTTTTTTTGGGGGGGCACAAGGTGTGGACGACGAGGCAGCAGGAGGCAGCGACGTGGCGAATCTGCAGGTTAGGAGAGGAGGCCACCAGGTTACGGGGGCTATTGGTCCAGAGGGAGCAGGAGTTATTTGGTCAGAGGGAGGAGCTACAGGAGGCGATAAGGGAGAAGGAGAGTGTAGAGGCACGGCGAGAGGAGCTGGTTAGGCAGCAGAAGGAGCGGGGGTTTATAAGGGAACCCAGTTCCGCTCCTCGCACCAAGCAAGTGGTGCGTGTCGCCAGTCCGGTCCGGCCCGTTCCTGATCCCCGCACTAAGACAGTGGTGCGTGTTCCCAGTACGGCCCGACCCGTTCCTGCTCCCCGCACTAAGCCAGTGGTGTGTGTTCCCAGTCCGGCACGGCCCGTGCCTGGTTCGGCACCGGTCAGCTGCTCCACTCCGGAGCCAGAGCAGTCCGCTCCACCGGTGCCCAGTTCAGGTCCGGTCAGCTGCTCCACTCCGGAGCCAGAGCAATCCGCTCCACCGGGGTCAAGTCCAGCTCCGGTCAGCGGCTCCACTCCGGAGCCAGAGCAGTCCGCTCCACCGGTGCCTGATCCAGCTCCGGTCAGCGGCTCCACTCCGGAGCCAGAGCAGTTCGATCCACCGTCGTCAGGTCCAGGGGGGGGGGGTACTGTCATGCCCTGACTCAAGGGACTCGTATTGGTTGAGTCAGGGTGTGTATTTTCTGTGTTGTGTGTTTGCTATGTTGGATTTTCTATGTTTAAGATCTAGATTGTGTAGATCTATGTTGGCCGGGGTGGTTCCCAATCAGAGGCAGCTGTAGCTCGTTGTCTCTGATTGGGGACCATACATAGGCAGCCTTTTGGCACCTGTTAGTTGTGGGATCTTGTTCCGTGTGAGGTATGTTATTTTGTCTACCTTGGACTTCACGTTTCGTTTGTTGTTTTGTCGTGTGTTCAGTACGGAAATAAATATGAATACATATCACGCTGCGCCTTGGTCCTTCTCATCCGTTAACGATCGTGACAGCGGCCCTCTCTTGGCAGGTTTGTTGTCGTGCCATATTCTTTCCATTTTTTAATAATGGATTTAATGGTGCTCCGTGGGATGTTCAAATTTTCAGATATTTTTTCAGAACCCAAACCTGATCTGTACTTCTCCACAACTTTGTCCCACCCCTGTTTGGATAGTTCCTTGGTCTTCATGGCGCCGCTTGCTTGGTGGTGCCCCTTGCTTAGTGGTGTTGCAGACACTGGGGCCTCTCAGAACAGGTGTATATATACACTGAGATCATGTGACAGATCATGTGACACTTAGATTGCACACAGGTGGACTTTATTTAACTAATTATGTGACTTCTGAAGGTAATTGGTTGCACCTGATCTTATTTAGGGGCTTCATAGCAAAGGTGGTGAATACATATGCAGTCACGACTTCCTCCAAAGCTTCCTCCTCTCCTTGTTCGGGCAGGCTTCGGCGTTCGTCGTCACCGGCCTTCTAGCCACTGCCGCTCCTCATCTCATCATTCCATTTGTTTTGTCTTGTTTTTTCACACACCTGGTTCATATTCCCCTCATCAGTACCTGTATAAGTGTTCCCTCTGCCCCCCTTGTCTTTGTGTGTGATTATTTATTGTGGAGGTGACGATAGCGCGGTGGATCGTTATATATTTGTATCGCTGGGATATTCACCCGTGTGCTTTGTTTTCTCCAGTGCGCCGTTATACCGCACTGTAGTGTTTTAGGCATTTCTGCGTACCGCTGTATTTGCCGAATAAACAATTTATTCGGCATTCAGTGTCACTCTTGTGGCAAGAGAGGACATTCTGCTGCACGCTGTCGTCAGAGTTCCTCTGGGTCTGGAGGCGGCATGCAGGTCACTCTCGCATCGCCCCAGGTAGCGCAAACCCACACTCGTTCAGAACCCTCTGCTGTGCACTTCACCATACACGTCAACTTCCCTGATTACACGGTAGTTCCCCAGTTTAAGGCGCTGGTCGATTCAGGCACAGCTGGGAACTTTATGGACAGGTCTTTAGCTAATAGTCTATGTATTACATTGGTTCCCCTATCCATTCCATTGCCCATCAAAGCACTTGACAGTCGACCATTAGGGTCAGGTTTTGTTAGGGAGGTTACAGCACCAGTCACGATGATTACGCAGGAGACCCATAGAGAGCAAATCACCTTTTATATTATTGAGTCCCCTGATTTCCCTGTTGTGTTGGGTCTTCCCTGGCTCGCACTACACGACCCCACCTTTTCATGGCCGCAGAGGGTTCTCACGGGGTGGTCGCGAGAGTGTCAGGGTAGGTGTCTAGCTGTTTCCGTTGGTGCAACCACGGTGGAAGGTCCAGACACTACCTCCACTGTGCGCATTCCCCCCAAATACCTCGACTTGGTGCAAGCGTTTTCCAAAACGCAGGTGACCAAATTACCACCCCAATCAGGTGGGGGATAAACCTCCAGTTAGACGCTGTGAAACAGGCTGTCAGGCTGAAACAGAGGCTATGGAGAAATACGTCTCCGAGTCCCTGCGCTAGGGGCTCATACATCCCTCCACTTCGCCCGCCTCCTCGAGTTTCTTTTTCGTGAAGAAGAAAGACGGAGGTCTGCGCCCTTGCATTGATTACTGTGCACTTAATGAAACTACCATTCACTATTCACTATAGTTAACCTCTACCCCTCATCTCCTCTGTTAACGAATCAATGCATGGGGCGCGCTTCTTCATGAAATTAGATCTCCGGAGTGCGTACAACCTGGTGCGTGTCCGGGAGGGGGATGAGTGGAAGACAGCATTCAGCACAACCACGGGGCATTATGAATACCTGGTGATGCCCTACGGTTTGATGAATGCTCCATCAGTCTTCCAGTCCTTTGTGAACGAGGTGTTTCAGGACATGCTTGGTCGCGGTGTGGTGGTCTACATCGATGACATTCTGGTGTACTCCGCTACGCGCACCGAGCATGTGTCCCTGGTTCGCAGAGTGCTGGGCCGACTGTTGGAACATGACCTATATGCCAAGGCAGAAAAGTGTCTGTTCTTTTAACAGTCCGTCTCCTTCCTCGGATACCGCATTACCACCTCAGGTGTGGAGATGGAGGGAGACTGCATTTCAGCCGTGAGTAATTGGCAGACTCCAACCACGGTAAAGGAGGAGCAGCACTTTATTGGCTTTGCCAATTACTATCGGAGGTTTATCCAGGGCTTTGGCAAGGTCGCAGCTCCCATCACCTCTCTTTTGAAGGGTGCACTGCTGAGGCTGACAGGGCTTTTAACCTGAGGGCTCTGTACACCTCAGCCCCGGTACTGGCCCATCCCGATCCATCATTGCCGTTCGTAGTGGAGGTGGATGCGTCCGAGGTAGGGGTAGGCGCTGTCCTATGCCAACGCTCGGGCACACCACCCAAGCTCCGCCCCTGTGCCTTCTTCTATAAGATGCTCAGCCCGGTGGAGCAGAACTATGACGTTGGTGATCGGGAGCTGTTGGCTGTTGTCAGAGCCCTGACTGCGTGTAGGCACTGGCTCGAGGGGGCGAAACAACCTTTCCTTGTCTGGACTGACAACCGTAACCTGGAGTATATCCGGGCAGCGAGGAGGCTGAACCCTCGCCAGGCCAGGTGGGCCTTGTTCGTCACCCAGTTTGATTTCACGCTGTCCTACATACCAGGCACAAAGAACGTGAAGGCAGATGCCCTGTCACGGCTGTACGATACAGAGGAGAGGCCCTGCATTGTGGCGCCGGTAATGTGGGCGGTGGACATAGAGTGGGCGTTACGCACAGGTACCCAGCTGGGCTGCGGTACGTGCCGTCTATTGTCCATGATTGTCTTATCTATTGGGCACACACGTCCCCCTCCTCTGATCACCCAGGCATCGGCCGTACAGTGCGCTGCCTGACCAGGAAGTACTGGTGGCCTACCTTGGCTAAGGACGCTCGGTGAGCGCCCAGAGGAAGGCACCTAGGCACCTTCCAGCGGGTAAGTTACATCCCTTCCCAGTTCCACAACATCCCTAACCGATCTTCCCCTCTCTCAGGGTAAGGCACCTAGGCACCTTCCAGCGGGTAAGTTACATCCCTTCCCAGTTCCACAACATTCCTAACCGATCTTCCCCTCTCTCAGGGTAAGGCACCTAGGCACCTTCCAGCGGGTAAGTTACATCCCTTCCCAGTTCCACAACATTCCTAACCGATCTTCCCCTCCTGCTTTTCTAAAGCCTGCCACCTCCTTCCTCTGCCCGGTCTCCCCACGGCCCTGCAAACTGCAGAAGCCCTGTTTACTCACGTCTTCCGGCACTACGGGGTGCCAGAGGACATAGTGTCTGACCGGGGTCCCCAGTTTACATCCAGGGTCTGGAAGGCATTCATGGAACGTCTGGGGGTCTCGGTTAGCCTGACCTCTGGGTTTCACCCCGAATCTAATTTTTATTTATTTATTTTACCTTTATTTAACTAGGCAAGTTAGTTAAGAACAAATTCTTATTTACAATGACGGCCTACACTGGCCAAACCCGGACGACGCTGAGCCAATTGTGCGCCGCCCTATGGGACTCCCAATCACGGCCGGTTGTGATACAGCCTGGAATCGAACCAGGTGGTCTGTAGTGACGCCTCAAGCACTGAGATGCAGTGCCTTAGTCCGCTGCGCCACTCGGGAGCCCCAATGGGCAGGTGGAACGGGTGAATCAGGATGTGGGTAGGTTCCTGCGGTCCTACTGCCAGGACCGGCCGGGGGAGAGGTCAGTGTTCTTGCCATGGGCCGAATATGCTCAGAACTCTCTCCGCCACTCCTCCATTAACCTGTCTCCATTTCAATGTGTTTTAGGGTTTCAGCCGGTCCTGGCACCGTGGCATCAGAGCCAGACCGAAGCTCCTGCGGTGGACGACTGGTTTTGGCGCGCGGAGGAGCCATGGAACACTGCCCACGTCCACCTCCAGCACACCGTACATCGCCAGAAGGCCAACGCTGACCGTCACCGCAGTGAGGCCCCCGGTCTTTGTACCGGGTGATCGGGTCTGGCTCTCGACCCTCCACCTGCCCCTCCACCTGCCCTGCCAGAAGCTGAGCCTGTGGTTGGTGGGACCGTTCAAAGTCCTGAGGAGAGTAAATGAGGTTATGTATAGGTTACTACTCCCTCCTGATTACCGTATTAACACTTCGTTTCACATGTCTCTCCTCAGGCCAGTGGTGGCTGGTCTGCTCCAGGAGTCTGAGGTGCGGGGGCCCCGGCGTACTCTGTCCGTTCCATTCTGGATTCGAGGCGTCGGGTGGGGGGCCTTTAGTACCTCGTGGAGTGGGAGGGGTACGGTCCGAAGGAGCGGTGCTGGGTCCCGGTGAGGGATGTCCTCGATCCCTCCCTGTTGCGGGATTTCCACCGTCGCCATCCTGGCCGTGTGTCGGGGGGGGGGGGGGTTACTGTCACAACTTCCTCTGAAGCTGCCTCCTCTCCTTGTTCGGGCAGGCTTCGGCGTTCGTCGTCACCGGCCATCTCATCATTCCATTTGTTTTGTCTTGTTTTTACACACACCTAGTTCATTTCCCCTCATCATTACCTGTATAAGTATTCCCTCTGCCCCTTGTCTTTGTGTGTGATTGTTTATTGTGGAGGTGACGATAGCGCGGTGGAGCTTTATACATTTGCTGCGTACCACTGTACCACCTCCTGCCTGACTCCGTCCAAATCACCCACTACATAATGCACGCACCACTTTTCTGTTATTTATTTTTTTTTAAATTTTTTAACAAGTTATTTTTAAAATTTCACTTCACCAATTTGGACTATTTTGTGTATGTCCATTACATGAAATCCAAATATAAAAATCTATTTACATTACAGGTTTTAATGCAACAAAATAGGAAAAACACCAAGGGGGGTGAATACTTTGGCAAGGCACTGTATACGCGTCAGCTACTACAGCGACTGAAATGACTGCAACACTTAACAAAGAGCTGCAGTTACTTTCAGAACAGGTGGCAAGGAATAAGATAGTCCTAAATATTTCAAAAACTAAAAGCATTGTATTTGGGACAAATCCTTCACTAAACCCTAAACCTCAACTAAATCTTGTAATGAATAATGTGGAAATTGAGGAAGTTGTTGTGAATAAACTGCTTGGAGTAACCCTGGATTGTAAACTGTCATGGTCAAAACATATTGATACAACAGTAGCTAAGATGGGGAGAAGTCTGTCCATAATAAAGCGCTGCTCTGCCTTCTTAACAGCATTATCAACAAGGCAGGTCCTACAGGCCCTAGTTTTAATCAGGTCAGGTGCCACAAAGAGGAACTTAGGAAAATTGCAATTGGCTCAAAACAGGGCAGCACGGCTGGCCCTTGGATGTACACAGAGAGCTAACAATAATATGCATGTCAATCTCTCCTGGCTCAAAGTGGAGGAGAGATTGACTTCATCACTACTTGTATTTGTGAGAGGTATTGACATGTTGAATGCACCGAGCTGTCTGTTTGAACTACTGGCACACAGCTCGGACACCCATTCATACCTGGGGTTTATTATGGATCCCCATTAGTTCCTGCCAAGGCAGCAGCTACTCTTCCTGGGGTTTATTATGGATCCCCATTAGTTCCTGCCAAGGCAGCAGCTACTCTTCCTGGGGTTTATTATGGATCCCCATTAGTTCCTGCCAAGGCAGCAGCTACTCTTCCTGGGGTTTATTATCGATCCCCATTAGTTCCTGCCAAGGCAGCAGCTACTCTTCCTGGGGTCCAGCAACATTAAGGCAGTTATATACAGGAAAAAAGAAGAAACCCACACACAGCTCTCGATGGTATCACTGCTCTCGATGGTATCACTGCTCTTTATTCAGCTTTACATATCGGCCTCCAGGCCTTCGTCAGAGCTTTTGAGTAAAGCTTAATAAAGAACAGTGATACCATCGAGAGCAGTGATACCATCGAGAGCAGTGATACCATCGAGAGCAGTGTGCAGCTTCTTCTTTTTCTCATGTTATTCAACTGTTACCAGGCAACTGCAACTAAGATAGCTCAGATGTGTGAGTGCCTTTTGAATTATGAGTTATATACAGTTTAAAATACTACATGACATTATGAGTTATATACAGTTTAAAATACTACATGACATTACATAACACCTTATACAACACATTCAGTGTGTTCCCTCAGGCCACTACTCTACTATCACATATTTACAATACAACATCCATGTGTACGTGTGAGTGTCCCTCAGGTGATGTAGTGCCTTCGGGAAAGTATTCAGACCCCTTGACTTTTTCCTCGTTACAGCCTTATTCTAAAATTTATTAAATAAATACAACTCTCAATCTACACACAATACCCCATAATGACCAAGCAAAAACAGGTTTTTACAATTTTTTGCAAATGTACTAAACATAAAACAGAAATAGTATTCAGACCATTTGTTATTAGACTCAAAATTGAGCTCAGGTGCATCCTGTTTCCATTGATCATCCTTGATGTTTCTACAACTTGATTAGAGTCCACATGTGGTAAATTAAATTGATTGGACATGATTTGGAAAGGAACACACCTGTCTATATAAGGTCTAACAGTTGACAGTGCATGTCAGAGCAAAATCCAAGCCATGAGGTCGAAGGAATTGTCCGTAGAGCTCCGAGACAGGATTGTGTCGAGGCACAGATCTGGGGAAGGGTACCAAAACAATTCTGCAGCATTGAAGGTCCCCAATAACACAGTGTCTTCCATCATTCTTAAATGGACGAAGTTTGGAACCAACAAGACTCTTCCTAGAGCTGGCCACCCGGCTAAACTGAGCAATCGGGGGAGAAGGGCCTTGGTCAGGGAGGTGACCAAGAACCCGATGGTCACTCTGAAAGAGCTCCAGAGTTCCTCTGTGGAGATGGGAGAACCTTCCAGAAGGACAACCATCTCTGCAGCACTCCACCAATCAGGCCTTTATGGTAGAGTGGCCAAAAGGAAGCCACTCTTCAGTAAAAAGGCACATGACAGCCCGCTTGGAGTTTGCCAAAAGGCACCTAAATTCTCTCAGACCATGAGAAACAAGATTCTCTGGTCTGATGAAACCAAGATTGAACTCTTTGGCCTGAATGCCAAGCGTCACGTCTGGAGGAAACGTGGCACCATCCTTACAGTGAAGTATGGTGGTGGCAGCATCATGCTGAGGAAATGTTTTTCAGCGGCAGGGACTGGGAGACTAGTCAGGATCGAGGGAAAGATGAACGGAGCAAAGTACAGAGAGATCCTTGATGAAAACCTGCTCCAGAGCGCTCAGGACCTCAGACTGGGGCGAAGGTTCACCTTCCAACAGGACAACGACCCTAATCACAGCCAAGACAACACAGGAGTGGCTTCGGGACAAGTCTCTGAATGTCCTTGAGTGGCCCAGCCAGAGCCCAGACTTGAACCCGATCGAACATCTCTGGAGAGACCTGAAAATAGCTGTGTAGCGATGTTCCCCATCCAACCTGACAAAGCTTGACAGGATCTGCAGAGAAGAATGGGAGAAACTACCCAAATACAGGTGTGCCAAGCTTGTAGCATCATACCCAAGAAGACTCGAGGCTGTAATCACTGCCAAAGGTGCTTCAACAAGTGTCTGAATACTTATGTAAATGTCATATTTCATTTTTCTATTTTTAATAATTTTGCTTTGTCATTATGGGGTATTAAGTGTAGATTGATGACGGGGAAAAAACGATTTAATCAATTTTAGAATAAGGCTGTAACATAAAATGTGGAAAAAGTCAAGGGGTCTGAATACTTTCTGAATGCACTGTACCCAATAAACTGTCCACTGAGTATTTTAGAAGAAAATATTAGCTAGAACACATGATTTTCAAGATAAACAAACTTCGGCAAAAGTCTAAAGAATACATTTAAGAACTAGCACAGACGGTGATTCTGAAGCTAAGATATGATACATCAATTTCCATCACACCGACAACCGTTATGGATATCATAACGCTGAAAAAGGATACTGACAATGAAAAGAGAGAAACCGATTATAGACCATATAAACGTTACAGAGAAAGTTTCAAGACAATCCAATGTAAGGTCCATGTTTTACAAAAACTTTTCCTAAAAAACATTACGGCCTGTCCCTTATCTTTACCAGACTGTCTATTGGTCTATTGTTTCATGATCATCTACTCTTCAGAACTAATACTGGGGGGTGAATGGAAAAACAAGCTTTGTGAGCCCTTTCTAAAATAAATGAAATATGATTGACTTTAAAGCCTTTGAGACTTTGCATTCTACTCTGCAATGGTCAAAATTCATACAACTTCTTACAGAAACAAAAAAAAAAAAAAAAAGAAATCCTAAACCTTAAGCATCATTATGAACATGGTTTCATTTGGAAATTACGCACTTTATTTGTGGATGCTCAGGTTGACCTTTCCACGAAATCGCCCAAATACATCCACGGCTATTTCAGTGGAAGTTATTCTCTATCTGGGTGGAGTATTCACTGACTAGTGGATGGAACAGCCTCCTCCACACGCCGTTATTCTCTATCTGGGTGGAGTATTCACTGACTAGTGGATGGAACAGCCTCCCCCACACGCCGTTATTCTCTATCTGGGTGGAGTATTCACTGACTAGTGGATGGAACAGCCTCCCCCCACACTGCAGCACACGTCGTTATTCTCTATTTGGGGTGGAGTATTCACTGACTAGTGGATGGAACAGCCTCCCCCACACGCCGTTATTCTCTATCTGGGGTGGAGTATTCACTGACTAGTGGATGGAACAGCCTCCCCCACACGCCGTTATTCTCTATCTGGGTGGAGTATTCACCGACTAGTGGATGGAACAGCCTCCCCCACACTGCAGCACACGCCGTTATTCTCTATCTGGGTGGAGTATTCACTGACTAGTGGATGGAACAGCCTCCCCCACACGCCGTTATTCTCTATCTGGGTGGAGTATTCACCGACTAGTGGATGGAACAGCCTCCCCCACACGCCGTTATTCTCTATCTGGGGTGGAGTATTCACCGACTAGTGGATGGAACAGCCTCCCCCCCACGCCGTTATTCTCTATCTGGGTGGAGTATTCACTGACTAGTGGATGGAACAGCCTCCCCCACACGCCGTTATTCTCTATCTGGGTGGAGTATTCACTGACTAGTGGATGGAACAGCCTCCCCCACACGCCGTTATTCTCTATCTGGGTGGAGTATTCACCGACTAGTGGATGGAACAGCCTCCCCCACACGCCGTTATTCTCTATCTGGGTAGAGTATTCACTGACTAGTGGATGGAACAGCCTCCCCCACACGCCGTTATTCTCTATCTGGGTGGAGTATTCACTGAATAGTGGATGGAACAGCCTCCCCCCACACTGCAGCACATGCCGTTATTCTCTATCTGGGGTGGAGTATTCACTGACTAGTGGATGGGACAGCCTCCCCCACACGCCGTTATTCTCTATCTGGGTGGAGTATTCACTGACTAGTGGATGGAACAGCCTCCCCCACACGCCGTTATTCTCTATCTGGGTGGAGTATTCACTGACTAGTGGATGGAACAGCCTCCCCCACACTGCAGCACACGCTGTTATTCTCTATCTGGGGTGGAGTATTCACCGACTAGTGGATGGAACAGCCTCCCCCACACGCCGTTATTCTCTATCTGGGGTGGAGTATTCACCGACTAGTGGATGGAACAGCCTCCCCCCACGCCGTTATTCTCTATCTGGGGTGGAGTATTCACCGACTAGTGGATGGAACAGCCTCCCCCACACGCCGTTATTCTCTATCTGGGGTGGAGTATTCACTGACTAGTGGATGGAACAGCCTCCCCCACACTGCAGCACACGCCGTTATTCTCTATCTGGGTGGAGTATTCACTGACTAGTGGATGGAACAGCCTCCCCCACACTGCAGCACACGCCGTTATTCTCTATCTGGGTGGAGTATTCACTGACTAGTGGATGGAACAGCCTCCCCCACACGCCGTTATTCTCTATCTGGGGTGGAGTATTCACTGACTAGTGGATGGAACAGCCTCCCCCACACTGCAGCACACGCCGTTATTCTCTATCTGGGTGGAGTATTCACCGACTAGTGGATGAAACAGCCTCCCCCACACGCCGTTATTCTCTATCTGGGGTGGAGTATTCACTGACTATTGGATGGAACAGCCTCCCCCACACGCCGTTATTCTCTATCTGGGTGGAGTATTCACTGACTAGTGGATGGAACAGCCTCCCCCACACGCCGTTATTCTCTATCTGGGTGGAGTATTCACTGACTAGTGGATGGAACAGCCTCCCCCACACGCCGTTATTCTCTATCTGGGTGGAGTATTCACTGACTAGTGGATGGAACAGCCTCCCCCACACGCCGTTATTCTCTATCTGGGGTGGAGTATTCACTGACTAGTGGATGGAACAGCCTCCCCCACACTGCAGCACACGCCGTTATTCTCTATCTGGGTGGAGTATTCACTGACTAGTGGATGGAACAGCCTCCCCCACACGCCGTTATTCTCTATCTGGGGTGGAGTATTCACTGACTAGTGGATGGAACAGCCTCCCCCACACTGCAGCACACGCCGTTATTCTCTATCTGGGTGGAGTATTCACTGACTAGTGGATGGAACAGCCTCCCCCACACGCCGTTATTCTCTATCTGGGTGGAGTATTCACTGACTAGTGGATGGAACAGCCTCCCCCACACGCCGTTATTCTCTATCTGGGGTGGAGTATTCACTGACTAGTGGATGGAACAGCCTCCCCCACACTGCAGCACACGCCGTTATTCTCTATCTGGGTGGAGTATTCACTGACTAGTGGATGGAACAGCCTCCCCCACACGCCGTTATTCTCTATCTGGGGTGGAGTATTCACTGACTAGTGGATGGAACAGCCTCCCCCACACGCCGTTATTCTCTATCTGGGTGGAGTATTCACTGAATAGTGGATGGAACAGCCTCCCCCCACGCCGTTATTCTCTATCTGGGTGGAGTATTCACTGACTAGTGGATGGAACAGCCTCCCCCACACGCCGTTATTCTCTATCTGGGGTGGAGTATTCACTGACTAGTGGATGGAACAGCCTCCCCCACACGCCGTTATTCTCTATCTGGGTGGAGTATTCACTGACTAGTGGATGGAACAGCCTCCCCCACACGCCGTTATTCTCTATCTGGGTGGAGTATTCACTGACTAGTGGATGGAACAGCCTCCCCCACACGCCGTTATTCTCTATCTGGGTGGAGTATTCACTGACTAGTGGATGGAACAGCCTCCCCCACACTGCAGCACACGCCGTTATTCTCTATCTGGGGTGGAGTATTCACCGACTAGTGGATGGAACAGCCTCCCCCACACGCCGTTATTCTCTATCTGGGTGGAGTATTCACTGACTAGTGGATGGAACAGCCTCCCCCCACACTGCAGCACACGCCGCACGGCACGTAGCAGAACCATTAAAACATACTCCCTCTGGAGAGGGGCCAGGAGTCAAACTACCAGCCAGGAGTTTAACCTAGTTTACTCTCTCTTCCTCCTCCGCACGAACACACCTCTCTGTCTCCCGCTCAGTGTCCCTGCAGAGCCCCTTCAGCATAATGAGTTGTACATGTGAGACGTGCAGAGAGCTGTGGTTTACATGGATAACTGGTTGTCTTGGTTACCCTTTCTGTCCCGTTGCCAGATCAACAAACCAAAATGAAACATATTCTAGACTTCCCTAACTTAACTTTTAGACTTTCTGAGCAGACATGCATACTAGCAGACAGGATTAACTAGACAAAGTTGAAATGTGAATATCTGATGTTTGAACCCTTTTTAACCCTTAAACCAGTGTTTTTAAAACAAGACATATGAGCCTTGTGAAATGTGCTCGGCCTAGGTTTCATCTAGCCTTGTTCAACAGATGGGACAGGATCGCTTTACAAATACGGAACAGAAAGATTTACATGATTAGTCTTGGTGTGGTACGAGCCCCGGGAGGCTAGTCTGCTATGGTAATAATAATGTTTCTACGTAACTGGATAGAAGAATATGGACTAACCAGTTTCTGATATCAGCTCAGACAAGGTGCTGCATGGGGGACTGAACCTGAACCCGTCTCTGAGTGTCAGCTCAGCTCAGACAAGGTGCTGCATGGGGGTCTGAACCTGAACCCGTCTCTGAGTGTCAGCTCAGCTCAGACAAGGTGCTGCATGGGGGACTGAACCTGAACCCGTCTCTGAGTGTCAGCTCAGCTCAGACAAGGTGCTGCATGGGGGTCTGAACCTGAACCCGTCTCTGAGTGTCAGCTCAGCTCAGACAAGGTGCTGCATGGGGGACTGAACCTGAACCCGTCTCTGAGTGTCAGCTCAGCTCAGACAAGGTGCTGCATGGGGGTCTGAACCTGAACCCGTCTCTGAGTGTCAGCTCAGCTCAGACAAGGTGCTGCATGGGGGACTGAACCTGAACCCGTCTCTGAGTGTCAGCTCAGCTCAGACAAGGTGCTGCATGGGGACTGAACCTGAACCCGTCTCTGAGTGTCAGCTCAGCTCAGACAAGGTGCTGCATTGGGGTCTGAACCTGAACCCGTCTCTGAGTGTCAGCTCAGCTCAGACAAGGTGCTGCATGGGGGACTGAACCTGAACCCGTCTCTGAGTGTCAGCTCAGCTCAGACAAGGTGCTGCATGGGGACTGAACCTGAACCCGTCTCTGAGTGTCAGCTCAGCTCAGACAAGGTGCTGCATGGGGGACTGAACCTGAACCCGTCTCTGAGTGTCAGCTCAGCTCAGACAAGGTGCTGCATGGGGACTGAACCTGAACCCGTCTCTGAGTGTCAGCTCAGCTCAGACAAGGTGCTGCATTGGGGTCTGAACCTGAACCCGTCTCTGAGTGTCAGCTCAGCTCAGACAAGGTGCTGCATGGGGGACTGAACCTGAACCCGTCTCTGAGTGTCAGCTCAGCTCAGACAAGGTGCTGCATGGGGACTGAACCTGAACCCGTCTCTGAGTGTCAGCTCAGCTCAGACAAGGTGCTGCATGGGGGACTGAACCTGAACCCGTCTCTGAGTGTCAGCTCAGCTCAGACAAGGTGCTGCATTGGGGTCTGAACCTGAACCCGTCTCTGAGTGTCAGCTCAGCTCAGACAAGGTGCTGCATGGGGGACTGAACCTGAACCCGTCTCTGAGTGTCAGCTCAGCTCAGACAAGGTGCTGCATGGGGTCTGAACCTGAACCCGTCTCTGAGTGTCAGCTCAGCTCAGACAAGGTGCTGCATGGGGACTGAACCTGAACCAGTCTCTTTGAGGAACATTCTGAACTCCTCTGTCTGCGCTGTGCATATGGCTTCTTCTGGGTTAAGCTAGGTGCATATGGCTTCTTCTGGGTTAAGCTAGGTGCATATGGCTTCTTCTGGGTTAACCTAGGTGCACATGGCTTCTTCTGGGTTAACCTAGGTGCATATGGCTTCTTCTGGGTTAACCTAGGTGCACATGGCTTCTTCTGGGTTAACCTAGGTGCACATGGCTTCTTCTGGGTTAACCTAGGTGCATATGGCTTCTTCTGGGTTAACCTAGGTGCATATGGCTTCTTCTGGGTTAACCTAGGTGCATATGGCTTCTTCTGGGTTAAGCTAGGTGCATATGGCTTCTTCTGGGTTAAGCTAGGTGCACATGGCTTCTTCTGGGTTAACCTAGGTGCATATGGCTTCTTCTGGGTTAAGCTAGGTGCATATGGCTTCTTCTGGGTTAACCTAGGTGCATATGGCTTCTTCTGGGTTAAGCTAGGTGCATATGGCTTCTTCTGGGTTAAGCTAGGTGCATATGGCTTCTTCTGGGTTAAGCTAGGTGCATATGGCTTCTTCTGGGTTAAGCTAGGTGCATATGGCTTCTTCTGGGTTAAGCTAGGTGCATATGGCTTCTTCTGGGTTAAGCTAGGTGCATATGGCTTCTTCTGGGTTAAGCTAGGTGCACATGGCTTCTTCTGGGTTAACCTAGGAGCATATGTTTCATATACAATTGTAACCGGTGTGAAATGGCTAGCTAGTTAGCGGTGCACGCTAGTAGCATTTCAAATCGGTGACGTCACTCGCTCTGAGACCTTGAAGTAGTTGTTTCCCTTTGCTCTGCAAGGGCCGCGGCTTTTGTGGAGCGACGGGTAACGGTGCTTCGAGGGTGACTGTTGTCGATGTGTGCAGAGGGTCCCTGGTTCAAGCCCAGGTGAGGAGAGGGACGGAAGCAACACTGTTACACAATATCATGCATTCCACCAGGATTTATGGGTGAAGTTATGTCCAAATCCTCCAATATCGTGTCTGTTTTTAACAGTTGATCTCTAAACGTAACCAATGCTGTACTAAGGTACACTATATAAACTAAAGTATGTGGACATCCCTTTTCAAATGAGTGGAATCGGCTATTTCAGCCACACCCGTTGCTGACAGGTGTATAAAAATTGAGCATTAAGCCATGCAAACTCCATAGACAAACATTGGCAGTAGAATGGCCTTACTGAAAAGCCAAGTGACTTTCAACGTGGCACCATCATAGGATGCCACCTTTCCAACAAGTCAGTTTGTCAAATTTCTCAGGAAAATATTAAACCCTAGTGTGTGTTTCTTCTAGTGAGACTTTGGCACAGGGTGTTAGACAATAATTAACATAGCGAGAGCGTCTGAACCAATCGAGGCTCCGGTACAAACAGTTAGGCAGCATGTACGGTTAACAAGCCCGCCTGCACGCACACTTCTGTCAGCTGAGCCTTGTAGCATGTGATCCAGCCAGTCACGTGATCCAGCCAGTCATGATGATGGTGTTAAGTTAACTACACAGCTATACTGCTTGGCAGCAGCAGGCTAGCTACTTCAAGCTCTATCCTATAGATCTTTCTGTCCATATACTGGGCTTCACATTCACTTTTTTTAGACACTGGTCCAAAGTAGGACTGATTTCTTATTTGTCCAAAAGCTGAAGTTACCTAGGTCTAGAGATGTGTAGGATCCCAGGTCTAGAGATGTGTAGGATCCCAGGTCTAGAGATGTGTAGGATCCCAGGTCTAGAGATGTATAGGATCCCAGGTCTAGAGATGTGTAGGATCCCAGGTCTATCTGATGCACATTGCTATAATATTGAAATAGGTCTAGGCCAACTACGCATTTCTTTCATAAGCTTTCCTCTGCTGTAGCCTAAGTTTTCTTTTGCCTCATTATATATTTTTCCCATCTTGTTATTGTTTGCTCAATTTCACTTCTTGTGGTCTAAAATATATATGTCATTCAAAATAAATCTGTGAATGATTACAGCATAAAATCCCACTTTCATACTGATTCCCATTTAAAAGCTGCAACTTTAGGAACCTAAAACTATTTATTAGATTCATTTGAAAAATACTCTTCATACCTTCAATTTGTATTAATGCTTTTTTGATATTTCAGTTAGTACGATTTTGGTTGTCTGGTTCGCAATGGCAAGGAAGGATATATATTTATTTTAGGCCTTGCATGCATGGATCATTCCTGTTTTATAACGCTTTGCTCAACTGTAAGGTTTGTTCACCTTTCTCTTTAGATCTTTATCGTTTCATCGCTCTCGTTAGTACCTTAGGCCTCCCATGTTTGGGGTTATTCTAAAACAACTTAACTTGCTGAGAACTCTGTTAGATTCATTCCCTGTTTGATCATCAAATAGTGCAGCAGGAGAAATCTAACATGCATTAAACTGAGTGTCTTAATATACCAGGTCATAATCATATCAAACGGAGAGGAAATAGAACATATGGCCTCCTACAACAACAAGACACTGGAGTGTCCTCTACAACAACAACAACGACAAGACACTGGAGTGTCCTCTACAACAACAAGACACTGGAGTGTCCTCTACAACAACAACAACACGACACTGGAGTGTCCTCTACAACAACAACAACAAGACACTGGAGTGTCCTCTACAACAACAACAACGACAAGACACTGGAGTGTCCTCTACAACAACAACAACAAGACACTGGAGTGTCCTCTACAACAACAACAACAAGACACTGGAGTGTCCTCTACAACAACAAGACACTGGAGTGTCCTCTACAACAACAACAACAAGACACTGGAGTGTCCTCTACAACAACAACAAGACACTGGAGTGTCCTCTACAACAACAACAACAAGACACTGGAGTGTCCTCTACAACAACAACAAGACACTGGAGTGTCCTCTACAACAACAAGACACTGGAGTGTCCTCTACAACAACAACAACGACAAGACACTGGAGTGTCCTCTACAACAACAACAACAAGACACTGGAGTGTCCTCTACAACAACAACAACAAGACACTGGAGTGTCCTCTACAACAACAACAACAAGACACTGGAGTGTCCTCTACAACAACAAGACACTGGAGTGTCCTCTACAACAACAACAACAAGACACTGGAGTGTCCTCTACAACAACAACAAGACACTGGAGTGTCCTCTACAACAACAACAACAAGACACTGGAGTGTCCTCTACAACAACAACAACAAGACACTGGAGTGTCCTCTACAACAACAACAACAAGACACTGGAGTGTCCTCTACAACAACAACAACACGACACTGGAGTGTCCTCTACAACAACAACAACAAGACACTGGAGTGTCCTCTACAACAACAAGACACTGGAGTGTCCTCTACAACAACAACAACAAGACACTGGAGTGTCCTCTACAACAACAACAACAACAAGACACTGGAGTGTCCTCTACAACAACAACAAGACACTGGAGTGTCCTCTACAACAACAACAACGACAAGACACTGGAGTGTCCTCTATAACAACAACAACAACAAGACACTGGAGTGTCCTCTACAACAACAACAACAAGACACTGGAGTGTCCTCTACAACAACAAGACACTGGAGTGTCCTCTACAACAACAACAACAAGACACTGGAGTGTCCTCTACAACAACAACAAGACACTGGAGTGTCCTCTACAACAACAACAAGACACTGGAGTGTCCTCTACAACAACAACAACAACAACAAGACACTGGAGTGTCCTCTATAACAACAACAAGACACTGGAGTGTCCTCTACAACAACAACAACAAGACACTGGAGTGTCCTCTACAACAACAACAACAAGACACTGGAGTGTCCTCTACAACAACAACAAGACACTGGAGTGTCCTCTACAACAACAACAACAACAACAAGACACTGGAGTGTCCTCTACAACAACAACAACAACAACAAGACACTGGAGTGTCCTCTACAACAACCACAACAACAAGACACTGGAGTGTCCTCTACAACAACAACAACAACAAGACACTGGAGTGTCCTCTACAACAACAACAACAACAAGACACTGGAGTGTCCTCTACAACAACAACAAGACACTGGAGTGTCCTCTACAACAACAACAAGACACTGGAGTGTCCTCTACAACAACAACAACAAGACACTGGAGTGTCCTCTACAACAACAACAACAAGACACTGGAGTGTCCTCTACAACAACAACAAGACACTGGAGTGTCCTCTACAACAACAACAACAACAAGACACTGGAGTGTCCTCTACAACAACCACAACAACAACAAGACACTGGAGTGTCCTCTACAACAACAACAACAACAACAAGACACTGGAGTGTCCTCTACAACAACAACAACAACAACAAGACACTGGAGTGTCCTCTACAACAACAACAACAAGACACTGGAGTGTCCTCTACAACAACAAGACACTGGAGTGTCCTCTACAACAACAACAACAAGACACTGGAGTGTCCTCTACAACAACAACAACAAGACACTGGAGTGTCCTCTACAACAACAACAACAACAACAAGACACTGGAGTGTCCTCTACAACAACAACAACAAGACACTGGAGTGTCCTCTACAACAACAACAACAAGACACTGGAGTGTCCTCTACAACAACAACAACAAGACACTGGAGTGTCCTCTACAACAACAAGACACTGGAGTGTCCTCTACAACAACAACAACAAGACACTGGAGTGTCCTCTACAACAACAACAACACGACACTGGAGTGTCCTCTACAACAACAACAACAAGACACTGGAGTGTCCTCTACAACAACAACAAGACACTGGAGTGTCCTCTACAACAACAAGACACTGGAGTGTCCTCTACAACAACAACACGACACTGGAGTGTCCTCTACAACAACAAGACACTGGAGTGTCCTCTACAACAACAACAACAAGACACTGGAGTGTCCTCTACAACAACAACAACAAGACACTGGAGTGTCCTCTACAACAACAACAACACGACACTGGAGTGTCCTCTACAACAACAACAACACGACACTGGAGTGTCCTCTACAACAACAACAACACGACACTGGAGTGTCCTCTACAACAACAACAACAAGACACTGGAGTGTCCTCTACAACAACAACAACACGACACTGGAGTGTCCTCTACAACAACAACAAGACACTGGAGTGTCCTCTACAACAACAACAACAAGACACTGGAGTGTCCTCTACAACAACAACAAGACACTGGAGTGTCCTCTACAACAACAACAAGACACTGGAGTGTCCTCTACAACAACAACAACAAGACACTGGAGTGTCCTCTACAACAACAACAACACGACACTGGAGTGT
The DNA here is from genome assembly GCF_964263955.1 of Coregonus lavaretus. Classification (NCBI taxonomy): domain Eukaryota; kingdom Metazoa; phylum Chordata; class Actinopteri; order Salmoniformes; family Salmonidae; genus Coregonus; species Coregonus lavaretus. Next base: position 376,426 of record NW_028163054.1, on the reverse strand, counting down.
CCTCTACAACAACAAGACACTGGAGTGTCCTCTACAACAACAACAACAAGACACTGGAGTGTCCTCTACAACAACAAGACACTGGAGTGTCCTCTACAACAACAACAACAACAACAAGACACTGGAGTGTCCTCTATAACAACAACAAGACACTGGAGTGTCCTCTACAACAAGACACTGGAGTGTCCTCTACAACAACAACAACAAGACACTGGAGTGTCCTCTACAACAACAACAAGACACTGGAGTGTCCTCTACAACAACAACAAGACACTGGAGTGTCCTCTACAACAACAACAAGACACTGGAGTGTCCTCTACAACAACAACAACAAGACACTGGAGTGTCCTCTACAACAACAACAACAAGACACTGGAGTGTCCTCTACAACAACAACAACAAGACACTGGAGTGTCCTCTACAACAACAACAACAAGACACTGGAGTGTCCTCTACAACAACAACAAGACACTGGAGTGTCCTCTACAACAACAACAAGACACTGGAGTGTCCTCTACAACAACAACAAGACACTGGAGTGTCCGCTATAAAAATACACTTCGGCTATTTGCCCAGATCATAAAACATTAGAGGGAGAGAAAAGAAAACATTTTCTGATATTTTGCGCTGCTTTGGTGAGACTAAGCGCCATCTACATTGTTCTCTTGCTTTGAGTAAATATAAACATATTTATTGAAATAGGCTATAGCAAATAGGAATATAAGCAATTTATTCAGAATGTCAACCATGCACTCCCATGCGCTGCCTGATCAAATTCTGATCGGAGTAATTGTTTAATAGTGATTTTAGACTTGTCCATTCAGCCAACTGGTGGTCCTATTTGTTTTACTTGCCCCGGACAAGCCTTAATGGTCGATGATATATTAACCCTCCATATCCCATTTTGATTTGACTATTTCAAATACATAAAGAAGACACCAGGCAACCAAAACTGCTGAGGATTAGAATATATCATATATAATATATATATTACAACGTCAAAGACATCTATTGGTAGGCAAGTGGCTACAAGGCAAACCAACCATGGTGATTATTCCCCTAATCTCAACAGCAAACCAACCATGGTGAGATTATTCCCCTAATCGCAACACGGCTTTAGGGAGCAATATGACGTCATGAGATCTACTTTAGATTACAGTAAATACCAACCAGAGAAGTTGTGTCGATAGTCAATAACTGTAAAGAATAATTAGAAGGATATACATAAAGCAAACCCCTTTCTCCCTTTCCCCTCTCTCCCCCCTCTCCCCCTCTCCTCTCTCCCCCCTCTCTTCCCCCCTCTCTCCTCTCCTCTCTTCCCCCTCTCCTCTCCCCTCTCTCCTCTCCTCTCTTCCCCCTCTCCTCTCCTCTCTTCCCCCTCTCCTCTCCTCTCCCCCCCTCTCTCCTCTCCTCTCTTCCCCCCCTCCTCTCCTCTCTCCCCCCTCCCCTCTCCTCTCTTCCCCCCTCTCTCCTCTCTTCCCCCCTCTCTCCTCTCCTCTCTCCTCTCCCCCCCCCCTCTCTCCTCTCCTCTCTTCCCCCCTCTCTCCTCTCCTCTCTTCCCCCCTCTCTCCTCTCCTCTCTTCCCCCCTCTCTCCTCCTCTCCTCTCTTCCCCTCTCTCTCCTCTCCTCTCTTCCCCTCTCTCTCTCTCCTCTCTTCAATTTCAATTCAATGGGTCTTTATTGGCATGGGAAATGTGGTCTTTATTGGCATGTGTTTACATTGCCAAAGCAAGTGAAATAAACAAACAAAAGTGAGAAGACAAAACAACAAAAACAAAAAAACGATTAGAAATGAACCGTAAACGTTGCACCCAAGGGTTTAAATATTAGACATTTAAAATGTTATCAGCTACGTACAGTGTTTTAACAATGTGCCAATAGTTGTACTACGAATAGTAGGGGAAGATAAACAGGTACATGTTGGTATTTATAATGTTTATAATGTTGTTTGTGCTTCACTGGTTTCCCTTTTCTCATGGCAACGGGCCACAAATCTTGCTGCTGTGATGGCACACTGTGGTATTTCACCCAGTAGATAAGGGAGTTTATCAATGTTTGGATTTGTTTTCAAATTCTTTGTGGGTCTGTGTAATCTGAAGGAAATATGTGTCTCTAATATGGTCATACATTTGGCAGGAGGTTAGGAAGTGCAGCTCAGTTTCCACCTCATTTTGTGGGCAGTGTGCACATAGCCTGTCTTTTTTTGGGGGTTGATTCTTTCCAGTGTATCAAATAGTTATCTTTTTGCCTTCTCATAATTTGGTTAGGTCTAAATGTGTTCTACCCATTTTGTGAATTATTGGTTGGTGAGCTGACCCCAGACCTCACAACCATAAAGGGCAATGGGTTCTATAACTGATTAAAGTATTTTTTTGCCAGATCCTAATTGGGATGTTGAGTTTTATGTTCCTTTTGATGGCATAGAAGGCCCTTCTTGCCTTGTCTCTCAGATCGTTCACAGCTTTGTGGAAGTTATCTGTGGCGTTGATGTTTAGGCTGAGGTATGTATAGTTTTTTGTGTGCTCTAGGGCAACAGTGTCTAGATGGAATTTGTATTTGTGGTCCTGGCAACTGGATCTTTTTTGGAACACCATTATTTTTGTCTTACTGAGATTTACTCTCAGGGCCCAGGTCTGGCAGAATATGTGCAGAAGATCTAGGTGCTGCTGTAGGCCCTCCTTGGTTGGTGGCAGAAGCACCAGATCATAAGCAAACAGTAGACATTTGACTTCAGATTCTAGTAGGGTGAGGCCGGGTGCTGCAGACTGTTCTAGTGCCATCACCAATTGATTGATATACACTGAACAAAAATATAAACGCAACATGTAAAGTGTTGGTCCCATGTTTTCATGAGCTGAGATAAAAGATCCTAGAAATTTTACATACGCACAAAAAGCTTATTTCTCTCAAATGTTGTGCACAAATTTGTTTACATCCCTGTTAGTGAGCATTTCTCATTTGCCAAGATAATCCATCCACCTGACAGGTGTGGCATATCAAGAAGCTGATTAAACTGCATGATCATTACACAGGTGCACCTTGTGCTGGGGACAATAAAAGGCCACTAAAATGTGTTCATTTGTCACAAAACACAATGCCACAGATAACTCAAGTTTTGAGGGAGTGTGCAATTGGCATGCTGACTGCAGGAATGTCCACCAGAGCTGTTGCCAGAGAACTGAATGTTAATTTCTCTACCATAAGCCGCCTCCAACGTCGTTTTTTAGAGAATTTGGCAGTACATCCAACTGGCCTCACAACCGCAGACCATGTGTAACCACGCCAGCAAAGGACCTCCAAATCCGGTGTCTCATTTTGGAGTCACTTTTAATGTGAGTAAGAATAGAACGTTTCTAAACACTTCTACATTCATGTGGATCCTACCATGATTATGGATAGTCCTGAAATAATTGTGAGTGAGGAAGTTAGACGAGGGGAGGGTATGATATTTATGCCTCTGTAACAATGTTAATTTGCTTTGACTAGTGTTCCATTTGTACATGTGCATTTGCGGGGCACAACAAAAAGAGAAACCAAGCCAAGCATCACACCATTCTTCTCCCTAAATTCCCTTTCAATTACTCAATTGTGTTCCATCTGCTCCCTATACACAGTGTGTACACAGTCTCCCGTTAGGCCTACTGAAATAAATGCCTGTAAAAACGGATCTAACTGATAGGATACATAAGCTACATTCATTGCCAAATGATGACAGTTTTATCACAAATTCAAAGTGGACTGGTCGATTGAAGTAGGAAAATATGTGTTCCAACAACGAGCTTCAGTTTTTGAATAATTACGTCCCGTCTATTTTCCACTTAAGCTACATTACTGCTAGAGCCATTTAGAATGAGTTATCCTAGGGCTATCACCCCCCTAAACATAGACAGGTTAGTTATCCTAGGGCTATAACCCCCCTAAACATAGACAGGTTAGTTATCCTAGGGCTATAACCCCCCTAAACATAGACAGGTTAGTTAGCCTAGGGCTATAACCCCCTAAACATAGACAGGTTAGTTATCCTAGGGCTATAACCCCCTAAACATAGACAGGTTAGTTATCCTAGGGCTATAACCCCCCTAAACATAGACAGGTTAGTTATCCTAGGGCTATAACCCCCTAAACATAGACAGGTTAGTTAGCCTAGGGCTATAACCTCCTAAACATAGACAGGTTAGTTATCCTAGGGCTATAACCCCCTAAACATAGACAGGTTAGTTATCCTAGGGCTATAACCCCCTAAACATAGACAGGTTAGTTATCCTAGGGCTATAACCCCCCCTAAACATAGACAGGTTAGTTATCCTAGGGCTATAACCCCCCTAAACATAGACAGGTTAGTTATCCTAGGGCTAGTCTATAACCCCCTAAACATAGACAGGTTAGTTATCCTAGGGCTATAACCCCCTAAACATAGACAGGTTAGTTAGCATAGGGCTATAACCCCCTAAACATAGACAGGTTAGTTATCCTAGGGCTAGGCTATAACCCCCCTAAACATAGACAGGTTAGTTATCCTAGGGCTATAACCCCCCTAAACATAGACAGGTTAGTTATCCTAGGGCTATAACCCCCTAAACATAGACAGGTTAGTTCGCCTAGGGCTATAACCCCCCTAAACATAGACAGGTTAGTTATCCTAGGGCTATAACCCCCCTAAACATAGACAGGTTAGTTATCCTAGGGCTATAACCCCCCTAAACATAGACAGGTTAGTTAGCCTAGGGCTATAACCCCCTAAACATAGACAGGTTAGTTATCCTAGGGCTATAACCCCCCTAAACATAGACAGGTTAGTTATCCTAGGGCTATAACCCCCTAAACATAGACAGGTTAGTTATCCTAGGGCTATAACCCCCTAAACATAGACAGGTTAGTTATCCTAGGGCTAGGCTATAACCCCCTAAACATAGACAGGTTAGTTATCCTAGGGCTATAACCCCCCTAAACATAGACAGGTTAGTTAGCCTAGGGCTATAACCCCCTAAACATAGACAGGTTAGTTATCCTAGGGCTATAACCCCCTAAACATAGACAGGTTAGTTATCCTAGGGCTATAACCCCCCTAAACATAGACAGGTTAGTTATCCTAGGGCTATAACCCCCCTAAACATAGACAGGTTAGTTATCCTAGGGCTATAACCCCCCTAAACATAGACAGGTTAGTTATCCTAGGGCTATAACCCCCCTAAACATAGACAGGTTAGTTATCCTAGGGCTATAACCCCCCTAAACATAGACAGGTTAGTTATCCTAGGGCTAGGCTATAACCCCCCTAAACATAGACAGGTTAGTTATCCTAGGGTTATAACCCCCTAAACATAGACAGGTTAGTTATCCTAGGGCTATAACCCCCCTAAACATAGACAGGTTAGTTAGCCTAGGGCTATAACCCCCTAAACATAGACAGGTTAGTTATCCTAGGGCTATAACCCCCCTAAACATAGACAGGTTAGTTAGCCTAGGGCTATAACCCCCTAAACATAGACAGGTTAGTTATCCTAGGGCTATAACCCCCCTAAACATAGACAGGTTAGTTATCCTAGGGCTATAACCCCCTAAACATAGACAGGTTAGTTATCCTAGGGCTATAACCCCCCTAAACATAGACAGGTTAGTTATCCTAGGGCTATAACCCCCTAAACATAGACAGGTTAGTTATCCTAGGGCTATAACCCCCTAAACATAGACAGGTTAGTTATCCTAGGGCTATAACCCCCTAAACATAGACAGGTTAGTTATCCTAGGGCTATAACCCCCTAAACATAGACAGGTTAGTTATCCTAGGGCTATAACCCCCTAAACATAGACAGGTTAGTTATCCTAGGGCTATAACCCCCTAAACATAGACAGGTTAGTTAGCCTAGGGCTAGGCTATAACCCCCTAAACATAGACAGGTTAGTTAGCCTAGGGCTAGGCTATAACCCCCTAAACATAGACAGGTTAGTTATCCTAGGGCTATAACCCCCTAAACATAGACAGGTTAGTTATCCTAGGGCTATAACCCCCTAAACATAGACAGGTTAGTTAGCCTAGGGCTAGGCTATAACCCCCTAAACATAGACAGGTTAGTTATCCTAGGGCTATAACCCCCCTAAACATAGACAGGTTAGTTATCCTAGGGCTATAACCCCCCTAAACATAGACAGGTTAGTTATCCTAGGGCTATAACCCCCTAAACATAGACAGGTTAGTTATCCTAGGGCTATAACCCCCTAAACATAGACAGGTTAGTTAGCCTAGGGCTATAACCTCCTAAACATAGACAGGTTAGTTATCCTAGGGCTATAACCCCCCTAAACATAGACAGGTTAGTTAGCCTAGGGCTATAACCCCCTAAACATAGACAGGTTAGTTAGCCTAGGGCTATAACCCCCTAAACATAGACAGGTTAGTTATCCTAGGGCTATAACCCCCTAAACATAGACAGGTTAGTTATCCTAGGGCTATAACCCCCCTAAACATAGACAGGTTAGTTATCCTAGGGCTATAACCCCCTAAACATAGACAGGTTAGTTAGCCTAGGGCTATAACCCCCCTAAACATAGACAGGTTAGTTATCCTAGGGCTATAACCCCCCTAAACATAGACAGGTTAGTTATCCTAGGGCTATAACCCCCCTAAACATAGACAGGTTAGTTATCCTAGGGCTATAACCCCCTAAACATAGACAGGTTAGTTATCCTAGGGCTATAACCCCCTAAACATAGACAGGTTAGTTAGCCTAGGGCTAGGGCTATAACCCCCTAAACATAGACAGGTTAGTTATCCTAGGGCTATAACCCCCTAAACATAGACAGGTTAGTTATCCTAGGGCTAGGCTATAACCCCCCTAAACATAGACAGGTTAGTTATCATAGGGCTATAACCCCCCTAAACATAGACAGGTTAGTTATCCTAGGGCTATAACCCCCTAAACATAGACAGGTTAGTTATCCTAGGGCTATAACCCCCTAAACATAGACAGGTTAGTTATCCTAGGGCTAGGCTATAACCCCCCTAAACATAGACAGGTTAGTTAGCCTAGGGCTATAACCCCCTAAACATAGACAGGTTAGTTATCCTAGGACTATAACCCCCTAAACATAGACAGGTTAGTTATCCTAGGGCTATAACCCCCTAAACATAGACAGGTTAGTTAGCCTAGGGCTATAACCCCCTAAACATAGACAGGTTAGTTATCCTAGGGCTATAACCCCCTAAACATAGACAGGTTAGTTAGCCTAGGGCTATAACCCCCTAAACATAGACAGGTTAGTTATCCTAGGGCTATAACCCCCTAAACATAGACAGGTTAGTTATCCTAGGGCTATAACCCCCCTAAACATAGACAGGTTAGTTATCCTAGGGCTATAACCCCCTAAACATAGACAGGTTAGTTAGCCTAGGGCTAGGGCTATAACCCCCTAAACATAGACAGGTTAGTTAGCCTAGGGCTATAACCCCCCTAAACATAGACAGGTTAGTTATCCTAGGGCTATAACCCCCTAAACATAGACAGGTTAGTTATCCTAGGGCTATAACCCCCCTAAACATAGACAGGTTAGTTAGCCTAGGGCTATAACCCCCCTAAACATAGACAGGTTAGTTAGCCTAGGGCTATAACCCCCCTAAACATAGACAGGTTAGTTATCCTAGGGCTATAACCCCCTAAACATAGACAGGTTAGTTATCCTAGGGCTATAACCCCCTAAACATAGACAGGTTAGTTAGCCTAGGGCTATAACCACCCTAAACATAGACAGGTTAGTTATCCTAGGGCTATAACCCCCTAAACATAGACAGGTTAGTTATCCTAGGGCTATAACCCCCCTAAACATAGACAGGTTAGTTAGCCTAGGGCTATAACCCCCTAAACATAGACAGGTTAGTTATCCTAGGGCTATAACCCCCTAAACATAGACAGGTTAGTTATCCTAGGGCTATAACCCCCCTAAACATAGACAGGTTAGTTAGCCTAGGGCTATAACCCCCTAAACATAGACAGGTTAGTTATCCTAGGGCTATAACCCCCTAAACATAGACAGGTTAGTTAGCCTAGGGCTATAACCCCCTAAACATAGACAGGTTAGTTAGCCTAGGGCTATAACCCCCTAAACATAGACAGGTTAGTTAGCCTAGGGCTATAACCCCCTAAACATAGACAGGTTAGTTATCCTAGGGTTATAACCCCCCTAAACATAGACAGGTTAGTTAGCCTAGGAATATATAACCCCCCTAAACATAGACAGGTTAGTTAGCCTAGGAATATATAACCCCCCTAAACATAGACAGGTTAGTTATCCTAGGGCTATAACCCCCTAAACATAGACAGGTTAGTTATCCTAGGGCTAGGCTATAACCCCCTAAACATAGACAGGTTAGTTAGCCTAGGAATATATAACCCCCCTAAACATAGACAGGTTAGTTAGCCTAGGAATATATAACCCCCCTAAACATAGACAGGTTAGTTATCCTAGGGCTAGGCTATAACCCCCCTAAACATAGACAGGTTAGTTAGCCTAGGAATATATAACCCCCCTAAACATAGACAGGTTAGTTATCCTAGGGCTATAACCCCCTAAACATAGACAGGTTAGTTAGCCTAGGGTTATAACCCCCTAAACATAGACAGGTTAGTTATCCTAGGGCTAGGCTATAACCCCCTAAACATAGACAGGTTAGTTAGCCTAGGGTTATAACCCCCTAAACATAGACAGGTTAGTTATCCTAGGGCTAGGCTATAACCCCCTAAACATAGACAGGTTAGTTATCCTAGGGCTATAACCCCCTAAACATAGACAGGTTAGTTATCCTAGGGCTATAACCCCCTAAACATAGACAGGTTAGTTATCCTAGGGCTATAACCCCCCTAAACATAGACAGGTTAGTTATCCTAGGGCTATAACCCCCTAAACATAGACAGGTTAGTTATCCTAGGGCTATAACCCCCTAAACATAGACAGGTTAGTTATCCTAGGGCTATAACCCCCTAAACATAGACAGGTTAGTTATCCTAGGGCTATAACCCCCTAAACATAGACAGGTTAGTTATCCTAGGGCTATAACCCCCTAAACATAGACAGGTTAGTTATCCTAGGGCTATAACCCCCTAAACATAGACAGGTTAGTTAGCATAGGGCTATAACCCCCCTAAACATAGACAGGTTAGTTAGCCTAGGGCTATAACCCCCTAAACATAGACAGGTTAGTTAGCCTAGGGCTAGGCTATAACCCCCCTAAACATAGACAGGTTAGTTAGCCTAGGGCTATAACCCCCTAAACATAGACAGGTTAGTTATCCTAGGGCTAGGCTATAACCCCCCTAAACATAGACAGGTTAGTTATCCTAGGGCTATAACCCCCTAAACATAGACAGGTTAGTTATCCTAGGGCTATAACCCCCTAAACATAGACAGGTTAGTTAGCATAGGGCTATAACCCCCCTAAACATAGACAGGTTAGTTATCCTAGGGCTATAACCCCCCTAAACATAGACAGGTTAGTTATCCTAGGGCTATAACCCCCTAAACATAGACAGGTTAGTTATCCTAGGGCTATAACCCCCCTAAACATAGACAGGTTAGTTAGCCTAGGGCTATAACCCCCTAAACATAGACAGGTTAGTTATCCTAGGGCTATAACCCCCTAAACATAGACAGGTTAGTTAGCCTAGGGCTATAACCCCCTAAACATAGACAGGTTAGTTATCCTAGGGCTATAACCCCCTAAACATAGACAGGTTAGTTATCCTAGGGCTATAACCCCCTAAACATAGACAGGTTAGTTATCCTAGGGCTATAACCCCCTAAACATAGACAGGTTAGTTAGCCTAGGGCTATAACCCCCTAAACATAGACAGGTTAGTTAGCCTAGGGCTATAACCCCCCTAAACATAGACAGGTTAGTTAGCATAGGGCTATAACCCCCTAAACATAGACAGGTTAGTTAGCCTAGGGCTATAACCCCCCTAAACATAGACAGGTTAGTTAGCATAAGGCTAGGGCTATAACCCCCTAAACATAGACAGGTTAGTTAGCCTAGGGCTAGGCTATAACCCCCCTAAACATAGACAGGTTAGTTAGCATAAGGCTAGGGCTATAACCCCCTAAACATAGACAGGTTAGTTAGCATAAGGCTAGGGCTATAACCCCCTAAACATAGACAGGTTAGTTAGCATAAGGCTAGGGCTATAACCCCCCTAAACATAGACAGGTTAGTTATCCTAGGGCTATAACCCCCCTAAACATAGACAGGTTAGTTATCCTAGGGCTATAACCCCCTAAACATAGACAGGTTAGTTAGCCTAGGGCTAGGCTATAACCCCCCCCCCTTAAACATAGACAGGTTAGTTAGCCTAGGGCTATAACCCCCTAAACATAGACAGGTTAGTTAGCCTAGGGCTATAACCCCCTAAACATAGACAGGTTAGTTATCCTAGGGCTATAACCCCCTAAACATAGACAGGTTAGTTATCCTAGGGCTATAACCCCCTAAACATAGACAGGTTAGTTATCCTAGGGCTATAACCCCCTAAACATAGACAGGTTAGTTAGCCTAGGGCTAGGCTATAACCCCCTAAACATAGACAGGTTAGTTAGCCTAGGGCTATAACCCCCTAAACATAGACAGGTTAGTTATCCTAGGGCTATAACCCCTAAACATAGACAGGTTAGTTATCCTAGGGCTATAACCCCCTAAACATAGACAGGTTTGTTAGCCTAGGGCTATAACCCCCTAAACATAGACAGGTTAGTTAGCCTAGGGCTATAACCCCCCTAAACATAGACAGGTTAGTTATCCTAGGGCTATAACCCCCTAAACATAGACAGGTTAGTTATCCTAGGGCTATAACCCCCTAAACATAGACAGGTTAGTTATCCTAGGGCTATAACCCCCTAAACATAGACAGGTTAGTTATCCTAGGGCTATAACCCCCTAAACATAGACAGGTTAGTTAGCCTAGGGCTATAACCCCCTAAACATAGACAGGTTAGTTATCCTAGGGCTATAACCCCCTAAACATAGACAGGTTAGTTATCCTAGGGCTATAACCCCCTAAACATAGACAGTTTAGTTATCCTAGGGCTATAACCCCCCTAAACATAGACAGGTTAGTTAGCCTAGGGCTATAACCCCCTAAACATAGACAGGTTAGTTAGCCTAGGGCTATAACCCCCTAAACATAGACAGGTTAGTTAGCCTAGGGCTATAACCCCCTAAACATAGACAGGTTAGTTATCCTAGGGCTATAACCCCCTAAACATAGACAGGTTAGTTAGCCTAGGGCTATAACCCCCTAAACATAGACAGGTTAGTTATCCTAGGGCTATAACCCCCTAAACATAGACAGGTTAGTTATCCTAGGGCTATAACCCCCTAAACATAGACAGGTTAGTTATCCTAGGGCTATAACCCCCTAAACATAGACAGGTTAGTTATCCTAGGGCTATAACCCCCTAAACATAGACAGGTTAGTTAGCCTAGGGCTATAACCCCCTAAACATAGACAGGTTAGTTATCCTAGGGCTATAACCCCCTAAACATAGACAGGTTAGTTATCCTAGGGCTATAACCCCCCCTAAACATAGACAGGTTAGTTAGCCTAGGGTTATAACCCCCTAAACATAGACAGGTTAGTTATCCTAGGGCTATAACCCCCCCTAAACATAGACAGGTTAGTTAGCCTAGGGCTATAACCCCCCTAAACATAGACAGGTTAGTTATCCTAGGGCTATAACCCCCCTAAACATAGACAGGTTAGTTATCCTAGGGCTATAACCCCCTAAACATAGACAGGTTAGTTAGCCTAGGGCTATAACCCCCTAAACATAGACAGGTTAGTTAGCCTAGGGCTATAACCCCCTAAACATAGACAGGTTAGTTAGCCTAGGGCTATAACCCCCCCTAAACATAGACAGGTTAGTTATCCTAGGGCTATAACCCCCTAAACATAGACAGGTTAGTTAGCCTAGGGCTATAACCCCCCTAAACATAGACAGGTTAGTTATCCTAGGGCTATAACCCCCCTAAACATAGACAGGTTAGTTAGCCTAGGGCTATAACCCCCTAAACATAGACAGGTTAGTTAGCATAGGGCTAGGCTATAACCCCCCTAAACATAGACAGGTTAGTTAGCATAGGGCTATAACCCCCCTAAACATAGACAGGTTAGTTAGCCTAGGGCTATAACCCCCCTAAACATAGACAGGTTAGTTATCCTAGGGCTATAACCCCCTAAACATAGACAGGTTAGTTAGCCTAGGGCTATAACCCCCCTAAACATAGACAGGTTAGTTATCCTAGGGCTATAACCCCCCTAAACATAGACAGGTTAGTTAGCCTAGGGCTATAACCCCCCTAAACATAGACAGGTTAGTTAGCCTAGGGCTATAACCCCCTAAACATAGACAGGTTAGTTATCCTAGGGCTATAACCCCCTAAACATAGACAGGTTAGTTATCCTAGGGCTATAACCCCCTAAACATAGACAGGTTAGTTATCCTAGGGCTATAACCCCCTAAACATAGACAGGTTAGTTATCCTAGGGCTATAACCCCCTAAACATAGACAGGTTAGTTAGCCTAGGGCTATAACCCCCCTAAACATAGACAGGTTAGTTATCCTAGGGCTATAACCCCCCTAAACATAGACAGGTTAGTTAGCATAGGGCTATAACCCCCTAAACATAGACAGGTTAGTTATCCTAGGGCTATAACCCCCTAAACATAGACAGGTTAGTTATCCTAGGGCTATAACCCCCTAAACATAGACAGGTTAGTTAGCCTAGGGCTATAACCCCCCTAAACATAGACAGGTTAGTTAGCCTAGGGCTAGGGTTATAACCCCCTAAACATAGACAGGTTAGTTATCCTAGGGCTATAACCCCCTAAACATAGACAGGTTAGTTATCCTAGGGCTATAACCCCCTAAACATAGACAGGTTAGTTATCCTAGGGCTATAACCCCCTAAACATAGACAGGTTAGTTAGCCTAGGGCTAGGCTATAACCCCCTAAACATAGACAGGTTAGTTAGCCTAGGGCTATAACCCCCTAAACATAGACAGGTTAGTTATCCTAGGGCTATAACCCCCTAAACATAGACAGGTTAGTTAGCCTAGGGCTATAACCCCCTAAACATAGACAGGTTAGTTATCCTAGGGCTATAACCCCCTAAACATAGACAGGTTAGTTAGCCTAGGGCTATAACCCCCTAAACATAGACAGGTTAGTTATCCTAGGGCTATAACCCCCTAAACATAGACAGGTTAGTTATCCTAGGGCTATAACCCCCTAAACATAGACAGGTTAGTTAGCCTAGGGCTAGGCTATAACCCCCTAAACATAGACAGGTTAGTTAGCCTAGGGCTATAACCCCCTAAACATAGACAGGTTAGTTATCCTAGGGCTATAACCCCCTAAACATAGACAGGTTAGTTAGCCTAGGGCTATAACCCCCTAAACATAGACAGGTTAGTTATCCTAGGGCTATAACCCCCCTAAACATAGACAGGTTAGTTAGCCTAGGGCTATAACCCCCTAAACATAGACAGGTTAGTTATCCTAGGGCTATAACCCCCCTAAACATAGACAGGTTAGTTAGCCTAGAGCTATAACCCCCCTAAACATAGACAGGTTAGTTAGCCTAGGGCTATAACCCCCTAAACATAGACAGGTTAGTTAGCCTAGGGCTATAACCCCCTAAACATAGACAGGTTAGTTATCCTAGGGCTATAACCTCCTAAACATAGACAGGTTAGTTAGCCTAGGGCTAGGCTATAACCCCCTAAACATAGACAGGTTAGTTAGCATAGGGCTATAACCCCCTAAACATAGACAGGTTAGTTAGCCTAGGGCTATAACCCCCCTAAACATAGACAGGTTAGTTATCCTAGGGCTATAACCCCCTAAACATAGACAGGTTAGTTATCCTAGGGCTATAACCCCCCTAAACATAGACAGGTTAGTTATCCTAGGGCTATAACCCCCCTAAACATAGACAGGTTAGTTAGCCTAGGGCTAGGGCTATAACCCCCTAAACATAGACAGGTTAGTTATCCTAGGGCTATAACCCCCCTAAACATAGACAGGTTAGTTATCCTAGGGCTATAACCCCCTAAACATAGACAGGTTAGTTAGCCTAGGGCTATAACCCCCTAAACATAGACAGGTTAGTTAGCCTAGGGCTATAACCCCCTAAACATAGACAGGTTAGTTATCCTAGGGCTATAACCCCCTAAACATAGACAGGTTAGTTAGCCTAGGGCTATAACCCCCCTAAACATAGACAGGTTAGTTATCCTAGGGCTATAACCCCCCTAAACATAGACAGGTTAGTTATCCTAGGGCTATAACCACCTAAACATAGACAGGTTAGTTATCCTAGGGCTATAACCCCCTAAACATAGACAGGTTAGTTAGCCTAGGGCTATAACCCCCCTAAACATAGACAGGTTAGTTATCCTAGGGCTATAACCCCCTAAACATAGACAGGTTAGTTAGCCTAGGGCTATAACCCCCTAAACATAGACAGGTTAGTTAGCCTAGGGTTATAACCCCCTAAACATAGACAGGTTAGTTATCCTAGGGCTATAACCCCCTAAACATAGACAGGTTAGTTAGCCTAGGGCTATAACCCCCCTAAACATAGACAGGTTAGTTATCCTAGGGCTATAACCCCCTAAACATAGACAGGTTAGTTATCCTAGGGCTATAACCCCCCTAAACATAGACAGGTTAGTTATCCTAGGGCTATAACCCCCCTAAACATAGACAGGTTAGTTATCCTAGGGCTATAACCCCCCTAAACATAGACAGGTTAGTTAGCCTAGGGCTATAACCCCCTAAACATAGACAGGTTAGTTATCCTAGGGCTATAACCCCCTAAACATAGACAGGTTAGTTATCCTAGGGCTATAACCCCCTAAACATAGACAGGTTAGTTATCCTAGGGCTATAACCCCCTAAACATAGACAGGTTAGTTATCCTAGGGCTATAACCCCCTAAACATAGACAGGTTAGTTAGCCTAGGGCTATAACCCCCTAAACATAGACAGGTTAGTTATCCTAGGGCTATAACCCCCTAAACATAGACAGGTTAGTTAGCCTAGGGCTATAACCCCCTAAACATAGACAGGTTAGTTATCCTAGGGCTATAACCCCCTAAACATAGACAGGTTAGTTATCCTAGGGCTATAACCCCCTAAACATAGACAGGTTAGTTATCCTAGGGCTATAACCCCCTAAACATAGACAGGTTAGTTATCCTAGGGCTATAACCCCCTAAACATAGACAGGTTAGTTATCCTAGGGCTATAACCCCCCTAAACATAGACAGGTTAGTTAGCCTAGGGTTATAACCCCCTAAACATAGACAGGTTAGTTATCCTAGGGCTATAACCCCCTAAACATAGACAGGTTAGTTATCCTAGGGCTATAACCCCCTAAACATAGACAGGTTAGTTAGCCTAGGGCTAGGCTATAACCCCCCTAAACATAGACAGGTTAGTTATCCTAGGGCTATAACCCCCTAAACATAGACAGGTTAGTTATCCTAGGGCTATAACCCCCTAAACATAGACAGGTTAGTTAGCCTAGGGCTATAACCCCCCTAAACATAGACAGGTTAGTTATCCTAGGGCTATAACCCCCCTAAACATAGACAGGTTAGTTATCCTAGGGCTATAACCCCCTAAACATAGACAGGTTAGTTAGCATAGGGCTATAACCCCCTAAACATAGACAGGTTAGTTAGCCTAGGGCTATAACCCCCTAAACATAGACAGGTTAGTTAGCATAGGGCTATAACCCCCTAAACATAGACAGGTTAGTTAGCCTAGGGCTATAACCCCCTAAACATAGACAGGTTAGTTATCCTAGGGCTATAACCCCCCTAAACATAGACAGGTTAGTTATCCTAGAGCTATAACCCCCCTAAACATAGACAGGTTAGTTATCCTAGGGCTATAACCCCCCTAAACATAGACAGGTTAGTTATCCTAGGGCTATAACCCCCTAAACATAGACAGGTTAGTTAGCCTAGGGCTATAACCCCCTAAACATAGACAGGTTAGTTATCCTAGGGCTATAACCCCCTAAACATAGACAGGTTAGTTAGCCTAGGGCTATAACCCCCTAAACATAGACAGGTTAGTTATCCTAGGGCTATAACCCCCTAAACATAGACAGGTTAGTTATCCTAGGGCTATAACCCCCTAAACATAGACAGGTTAGTTATCCTAGGGCTATAACCCCCCTAAACATAGACAGGTTAGTTATCCTAGGGCTATAACCCCCTAAACATAGACAGGTTAGTTATCCTAGGGCTATAACCCCCTAAACATAGACAGGTTAGTTATCCTAGGGCTATAACCCCCTAAACATAGACAGGTTAGTTATCCTAGGGCTATAACCCCCTAAACATAGACAGGTTAGTTAGCCTAGGGCTATAACCCCCTAAACATAGACAGGTTAGTTATCCTAGGGCTAGGCTATAACCCCCCTAAACATAGACAGGTTAGTTAGCCTAGGGCTATAACCCCCTAAACATAGACAGGTTAGTTATCCTAGGACTATAACCCCCCTAAACATAGACAGGTTAGTTATCCTAGGGCTATAACCCCCTAAACATAGACAGGTTAGTTATCCTAGGGCTATAACCCCCTAAACATAGACAGGTTAGTTAGCCTAGGGCTATAACCTCCTAAACATAGACAGGTTAGTTATCCTAGGGCTATAACCCCCTAAACATAGACAGGTTAGTTATCCTAGGGCTATAACCCCCTAAACATAGACAGGTTAGTTAGCATAGGGCTATAACCCCCTAAACATAGACAGGTTAGTTATCCTAGGGCTATAACCCCCTAAACATAGACAGGTTAGTTATCCTAGGACTATAACCCCCCTAAACATAGACAGGTTAGTTATCCTAGGGCTATAACCCCCTAAACATAGACAGGTTAGTTATCCTAGGGCTATAACCCCCTAAACATAGACAGGTTAGTTAGCCTAGGGCTATAACCCCCTAAACATAGACAGGTTAGTTATCCTAGGGCTATAACCCCCCTAAACATAGACAGGTTAGTTATCCTAGGGCTATAACCCCCCTAAACATAGACAGGTTAGTTATCCTAGGGCTATAACCCCCCTAAACATAGACAGGTTAGTTATCCTAGGGCTATAACCCCCCTAAACATAGACAGGTTAGTTAGCCTAGGGCTATAACCCCCCTAAACATAGACAGGTTAGTTATCCTAGGGCTATAACCCCCTAAACATAGACAGGTTAGTTATCCTAGGGCTATAACCCCCCTAAACATAGACAGGTTAGTTAGCCTAGGGCTATAACCCCCTAAACATAGACAGGTTAGTTATCCTAGGGCTATAACCCCCCTAAACATAGACAGGTTAGTTATCCTAGGGCTATAACCCCCCCTAAACATAGACAGGTTAGTTAGCCTAGGGCTATAACCCCCTAAACATAGACAGGTTAGTTATCCTAGGGCTATAACCCCCCTAAACATAGACAGGTTAGTTAGCCTAGGGCTATAACCCCCTAAACATAGACAGGTTAGTTATCCTAGGGCTATAACCCCCCTAAACATAGACAGGTTAGTTAGCCTAGGGCTATAACCCCCCTAAACATAGACAGGTTAGTTAGCCTAGGGCTATAACCCCCCCTAAACATAGACAGGTTAGTTAGCCTAGGGCTATAACCCCCTAAACATAGACAGGTTAGTTATCCTAGGGCTATAACCCCCTAAACATAGACAGGTTAGTTATCCTAGGGCTATAACCCCCCCTAAACATAGACAGGTTAGTTATCCTAGGGCTATAACCCCCTAAACATAGACAGGTTAGTTATCCTAGGGCTATAACCCCCTAAACATAGACAGGTTAGTTATCCTAGGGCTATAACCCCCTAAACATAGACAGGTTAGTTATCCTAGGGCTATAACCCCCTAAACATAGACAGGTTAGTTATCCTAGGGCTATAACCCCCTAAACATAGACAGGTTAGTTATCCTAGGGCTATAACCCCCCTAAACATAGACAGGTTAGTTATCCTAGGGCTATAACCCCCCTAAACATAGACAGGTTAGTTAGCCTAGGGCTATAACCCCCCTAAACATAGACAGGTTAGTTATCCTAGGGCTATAACCCCCTAAACATAGACAGGTTAGTTATCCTAGGGCTAGACTATAACCCCCCTAAACATAGACAGGTTAGTTAGCCTAGGGCTAGGCTATAACCCCCTAAACATAGACAGGTTAGTTAGCCTAGGGCTATAACCCCCTAAACATAGACAGGTTAGTTATCCTAGGGCTATAACCCCCTAAACATAGACAGGTTAGTTATCCTAGGGCTATAACCCCCTAAACATAGACAGGTTAGTTATCCTAGGGCTATAACCCCCTAAACATAGACAGGTTAGTTATCCTAGGGCTATAACCCCCTAAACATAGACAGGTTAGTTATCCTAGGGCTATAACCCCCTAAACATAGACAGGTTAGTTAGCCTAGGGCTATAACCCCCTAAACATAGACAGGTTAGTTATCCTAGGGCTATAACCCCCTAAACATAGACAGGTTAGTTAGCCTAGGGCTATAACCCCCTAAACATAGACAGGTTAGTTATCCTAGGGCTATAACCCCCTAAACATAGACAGGTTAGTTATCCTAGGGCTATAACCCCCCTAAACATAGACAGGTTAGTTATCCTAGGGCTATAACCCCCTAAACATAGACAGGTTAGTTATCCTAGGGCTATAACCCCCTAAACATAGACAGGTTAGTTATCCTAGGGCTATAACCCCCTAAACATAGACAGGTTAGTTAGCCTAGGGCTATAACCCCCTAAACATAGACAGGTTAGTTATCCTAGGGCTATAACCCCCTAAACATAGACAGGTTAGTTATCCTAGGGCTATAACCCCCTAAACATAGACAGGTTAGTTAGCCTAGGGCTAGGCTATAACCCCCTAAACATAGACAGGTTAGTTATCCTAGGGCTATAACCCCCCTAAACATAGACAGGTTAGTTAGCCTAGGGCTATAACCCCCTAAACATAGACAGGTTAGTTATCCTAGGGCTATAACCCCCCTAAACATAGACAGGTTAGTTATCCTAGGGCTATAACCCCCCCTAAACATAGACAGGTTAGTTATCCTAGGGCTATAACCCCCCTAAACATAGACAGGTTAGTTATCCTAGGGCTATAACCCCCCCTAAACATAGACAGGTTAGTTATCCTAGGGCTATAACCCCCCTAAACATAGACAGGTTAGTTATCCTAGGGCTATAACCCCCCTAAACATAGACAGGTTAGTTAGCCTAGGGCTATAACCCCCCTAAACATAGACAGGTTAGTTATCCTAGGGTTATAACCCCCCTAAACATAGACAGGTTAGTTATCCTAGGGTTATAACCCCCCTAAACATAGACAGGTTAGTTATCCTAGGGCTATAACCCCCCTAAACATAGACAGGTTAGTTAGCCTAGGCTATAACCCCCCTAAACATAGACAGGTTAGTTAGTCTAGGGCTATAACCCCCCTAAACATAGACAGGTTCTACACTTAAAATACGCAAAAACAGTTTGATAAAGACAGAGTGTATTGTCATCAGAATCATTAAGTCTAGGCCTACTCAACAAACATATGTTGTCACTAATTCATCACCATGCAGTGTTCAATGTGGATTGTTAATTCATTTACAAAATTCCAAAGAACAGGCAGAATGAAATAAATCGAACAATACCCCATAATGACAAAGCGAAAACAGGTTTTTACAACATTTTTGCTTATTTATTACATATAACTAACAGAAATACCTTATTTACATAAGTATTCAGACCCTTTGCTATGAGACTCGAAAATTGAGCTCAGATGCATCCTGATTCCATTGATCATCCTTGAGATATTTCTACAACTTGATTGGAGTCCACCTGTGGTAAATTCAATTGAATGGACATGATTTGGAAAGAACCCGATGGTCACTCTGACAGAGCTCTAGAGTTCCTCTGTGGAGATGGTTGTCCTTCTGGAAGGTTCTCCCATCCACGCAGATGAACTCTGGAGCCCTGAAACAGACTTTAAGAACATACAGGCTATGTGCCCACTGGCCACAAAATGAGGTGGAAACTGAGCTGCACTTCTTAACCTCCTGCCAAATGTATGACCATATTAGAGACACATATTTCCTTCAGATTACACAGATCCACAAAGAATTAGAAAACAGCCTTTATTATTTTGGGACTTCTGAGTGTAATGTTTACTGTTAATATTTATTGTTTAATTCACTTTTGTTTATTATCTATTCCACTTGCTTTGGCAATGTTAACATATGTTTCCCATGCCAATAAAGCCCTTACATTGAAATTGAATTTTGAGAGAGAGAGAGAGAGAGATATGGAGAGCGAGAGAGAGAGATATGGAGAGAGAGAAAGAGGGAGAGAGAGGGAGAAGGTATAGAGATGGAGAGAGAGAGGAGGTAGAAAGAGAGAGAGAGGAGAGAGAGACGAGGTAGAGAAAGACGAGGTAGAGAGCGAGAGAGAGACGAGGGAGAGAGAGACGAGGGAGAGAAAGAAACGAGGTAGAGAGAGAGACGAGTTGAGAGCGAGAGAGAGACGAGGTAGAGAGCGAGAGAGAAACGAGGTAGAGAGCGAGAGAGAGCGAGACGAGAGAGAGAGCGAGACGAGGTAGAGAGAGAGAAACGAGGTAGAGAGCGAGAGAGAAACGAGGTAGAGAGCGAGAGAGAAACGAGGTAGAGAGCGAGAGAGAAACGAGGTAGAGAGCGAGAGAGAGCGAGACGAGGTAGAGAGAGAGATGAGGTAGAGAGAGAGAGAGCGGCGAGGGAGAGAGAGACGAGGTAGAGAAAGAAACGAGGTAGAGAGAGAGACGAGTTGAGAGCGAGACGAGGAAGAGAGACGAGGTAGAGAGAGAGAGAAGATGTAGAGATCGAGACAGATGTGGCAGGTAGACAGAGAGATGGAGAGAGAGAGACGAGGTAGAGAGATGAGAAAAAGACGAGGTGGAGAGATGAGAGAGAGGAGGTAGAGATGGAGAGAGAGGTAGTAGAAAGAGGTAGAAAGAGAGAGAGATGTGGTAGGTAGACAGAGATGGAGAGAAGGTAGAGAGAGAGAGAGAGACGAGGTAGAGAGAGACGAGGTAGAGAAAGAAACGAGGTAGAGAGAGAGCGAGACGAGGTAGAGCGAGCGACGAGGTAGAGAGCGAGAGAGAGACGAGGTAGAGAGCGAGAGAGAGACGAGGTAGAGAGCGAGACGAGGTAGAGAGCGAGTCGAGGTAGAGAGAGCGAGACGAGGTAGAGAGAGCGAGAGAGACGAGGTAGAGCGAGCGACGAGGTAGAGAGCGAGAGAGAGACGAGGTAGAGAGCGAGAGAGAGACGAGGTAGAGAGCGAGACGAGGTAGAGCGAGAGAGAGACGAGGTAGAGCGAGCGACGAGGTAGAGAGCGAGAGAGAGACGAGGTAGAGAGCGAGAGAGAGACGAGGTAGAGAGCGAGACGAGGTAGAGCGAGAGAGAGACGAGGTAGAGAGCGAGAGAGAGACGAGGTAGAGAGCGAGAGAGAGACGAGGTAGAGAGCGAGTCGAGGTAGAGAGAGCGAGACGAGGTAGAGAGAGCGAGAGAGACGAGGTAGAGAGCGAGAGAGAAAGGTAATATTAGGTCATATTAGGTGATCTAGCTAGCTAGCCAATTAGATAATATGCCTGAACACATGGTTTATGAATGTAAAATGCGGTCCGCTATAGGATACAAGAAATGTACAAGAAATGATGCGCTGGTAATATGGGCCGGATCTTTAATATAATAATGGGCCGGATCTGTAATATGGGCCGGATCTGTAATATGGGCCGGATCTGTAATATGGGCCGGATCTGTTGACGTGGCTGGGCTAGAAGCAAGCCGTTTTCGCTGTAGTAATGGAACAAACATGAAGATACCGAATCTGCACTCACTCTTGTTTTTAGGAAACAAAAAAAGGTACAGTGGACCCTAATCATTACAACAATTATCTGGGAGACTTTTTTCATAGATGCAAAATAAAACTCCTGGTCGTCCAGCAAACTATTTGGTCGCACTTTAGAGCCCTGATCCATTCTCTGTCACACGACCCACACTGCCGCCCACTCCGTCACGCTGCTACCGCCCACTCCGTCACGCTGCTACCGCCCACTCCGTCACGCTGCTACCGCCCATTCCGTCACGCTGCTACCGCCCACTCAGTCACGCTGCTACCGCCCACTCAGTCACGCTGCTACCGCCCACTCCGTCACGCTGCTACCGCCCACTCCGTCACGCTGCTACCGCCCACTCCGTCACGTTGCTACCGCCCACTCCGTCACGTTGCTACCGCCCACTCCGTCACGCTGCTACCGCCCACTCCGTCACGCTGCTACCGCCCACTCCGTCACGCTGCTACCGCCCACTCCGTCACGCTAATGCCCAGTGTTCTACTACCCGCACGGTTGGAACATACTGCCAAATTCTCTAAAACGCTGTTGGAGGCGGCTTATGGTAGAGAAATAAACACTAAATTCTCTGGCAACATCTCTGGTGGACATTCCTGCAGTCATCATGCCAATTGCACGCTCCCTCAAAACATGAGACATCTGTGGCATTGTGTTGTGTGACAAAAATGCACATTTTAGAGTGGCCATTTATTGTCCCCAGCACAAGGTGCACCTGTGTAATGATAATTAATTAGCTTCTTGATATGGAACCTGGCGCAGACGAAGATGGCGGCCTCGCGACTACCTCTTAGGAAACTTTGCAGTATTTTGTTTTTTTATGTATAATTTTTTACATTGTTATCTCAGAAAGTGTTTTGTATCATTACATACAGCCGAGGAAAACTATTGGATATCAGAGCGGCGGTAACTTGGGATATTCTGTCGAAATCGGTCCAGCCAGAGGGGTTCTCAGTTCTTCGCGCAGACAGGAATAAATATCTCTCCGGGAAGCAGAAGGGCGGAGGTGTGTGTTTCATGATTAACAACTCATGGTGTAATTGTAGTAACATAGAGGAACTCGAGTCCTTCTGTTCACCCGACCTAGAATATCTCACAATCAAATGCCGACCGTATTTTCTCCCAAGATAATTTTCTTCGGTTATAGTCACGGCCGTGTATATCCCCCTCAAGCTGATACCACGACGGCCCTCAAAGAACTACGCTGGACTTTATGCAAACTGGAAACCACATATCCTGAGGCTGCATTTATTGTAGCCGGGGATTTTAACAAAGCAAATTTGAGGACTAGGCTGCCGAAGTTCTATCAACAAAATCGACTGTTGTACTCGCTCTACCAAATTCCTCGACCATTGCTATTCAAACTACCGGGGTGGCTACAAGGCCCTCCCCGCCCTCCTTTCGGCAAATCTGACCACGACTCCATTTTGCTCCTCCCTTCCTATAGGCAGAAACTCAAACAGGAAATACCCGTGCTAAGGACTATTCAACGCTGGTCTGACCAATCGGAATCCACGCTTCAAGATTGTTTTGATCACGCGGACTGGGATATGTTCCGGGTAGCTTCCAAAAATAATTTAAACGAATGCACTGAAACGGTGACTGAGTTTATCAGGAAGTGTATAGGTGATGTTGTGCCCACTGTGACTATTAAAACCTACCCTAACCAGAAACCGTGGATAGACGGCAGCATTCGCACAAAACTGAAAGCGCGAACCACCGCATTTAACCATGGCAAGGTGACTGGGAATATGGCAGAATACAAACAGTGTAGCTACTCACTCCGCAAGGCAATTAAACTGGCAAAACATCAGTATAGAGACAAAGTGGAGGCGCAATTCAACGGCTCAGACACAAGACGTATGTGGCAGTGTCTACAGACAATCACGGACTACAAAAAGAAAACCAGCCACGTCGCCGACACCGACGTCTCGCTTCCAGACAAGCTAAACACCTTCTTCGCCCGCTTTGAGGATAACACAGTGCCACTGACGAGGCCCACTACCAAGGACTGTGGCCTCTCCTTCTCCGTGGCTGATGTGATTAAGACATTTAAGCATGTTAACCCCCGCAAGGCTGCCGGCCCAGACGGTATCCCTAGGCGCGTCCTCAGAGCATGCACAGACCAGCTGGCTGGTGTGTTTATGGAAATATTCAATCTCTCCCTTTCCCAGTCTGCTGTTTCCACATGCTTCAAGATGGCCAATAGATCCACAGACGATGCAATCGCCATCACACTGCCCTATCCCATCTGGACAAGAGGAATACCTATGTAAGAATGCTGTTCATTGACTATGGCTCAGCATTCAACACCATAGTACCCTCCAAGCTCATCATTAAGCTTGAGGCCCTGGGTCTGAACCCCGCCCTGTGCAACTGGGTCCTGGACTTCCTGATGGGCCGCCCCCAGGTGGTGAAGGTAGGAAACAACATCTCCACTTCGCTGATCCTCAACACAAGGGTGCATGCTCAGCCCCCTCCTGTCCTCCCTGTTCACCCATGACTATCCTAAGCCAGGTTGAACAGCACTATCCTAAACCAGGTTGAACAGCACAATCCTAAGCCAGGCTGAACAGCACAATGCTAAGCAAGGCTGAACAGCACTATCCTAAACCAGGTTGAACAGCACTATCCTAAACCAGGTTGAACAGCACAATCCTAAGCCAGGCTGAACAACACAATCCTAAGCAAGGCTGAACAGCACAATCGTAAACCAGGCTGAACAGCACTATCCAAGCCAGGTTGAACAGCACTATCCTAAACCAGGCTGCCAGTTACAACAGATCAGTTCTGCACCGTCAGCATCTTTATGCAAACAATAACAGATGAACTCAGAACAGAAGCATGTGAGATCATTTCAGGAACTAGAGCAAGTTGGTGTGAAACTTCTTGATTGTGTCCCAAATGGCATCCTATTTCCTAGCCTATAGTGGACTACTAGACCCATAGGGCCCTGGTCAAAAGTATTACAGGTGTAATATAGCTGTGGATTAATGGTGAATAAACTCAACTTTAACACATACTAAAGTATGTGGACACCCCTTCAAATTAATGGATTCGGCTATTTCAGCCATGGCCGTTGCTGACAGGTGTATAAAATCGAGAACATAGCCATGCGATCTCCATAGACAAAAATTGGCAGTAGAATGGCCTTACTGAAGAGCTCAGTGACTTTCAACGTGGCACCATCATAGGATGCCACCTTTCCAACAAGTCAGTTCGTCAAATGTCTGCCCTGCTAAACCTTCCCCAGTCAACTGTAAGTGCTGTTATTGTGAAGTGGAAACGTCTAGGAGCAACAACGGTTCAGCCGCGAAGTGGTAGGCCACACAAGCTCACAGAACGGGACCGCCGAGTGCTGAAGCACGTAGCACGTAAAAATTGTCTGTACTCGGTTGCAACACTCACTCCCGAGTTCCAAACTGCCTCTGGAAGCAACGTCAGCATTAGAACTGTTTGTTGGGAGCTTCATGAAATGGGTTTCCATGGCAGAGCAGCCGCACACAAGCCTAAGATCACCATGCGTAATGCCAAGCGTCAGCTGGAGTTGTGTAAAGCTCGCCACCATTGGACGCTGGAGCAGTGGAAACGCGTTCTCTGGAGTGATGAATCATGCTTCACCATCTGGCAGTCTGACGGACAAATCTGGGTTTGGCGGATGCCAGGAGAACGCTACCTGCCCCAATGCATAGTGCCAACTGTAAAGTGTGGTGGAGGAGGAATAATGGGCTGGGGCTGTTTTTCATGGTTTGGGCTAGGCCCCTTAGTTCAAGTGAAGGGAAATCTTAATGCTACAGCATACAATGACATTCTAGACAATTCTGTGCTTCCAACTTTGTGGCAACAGCTTGTTTCAGCATGACAATGCCCCCGTGCACAAAGCGAGGTCCATACAGAAATGGTTTGTCGAGATTGGTGTGGAAGAACTTGACTGGCCTGCACAGAGCCCTGCCCTCAACCTCATTGAACACCTTTGGGATGAATTGGAACGGCAACTGTGATCCAGGCCTAATCGCCCTACATCAGTGCTACTAATCACTAATGCTTGTGGTTGACTGGAAGCAAGTCCCCGCAGCAATGTTCCAACATCTAGTGGAAAGTCTTCCCAGAAGAGTGGAGGCTGTTATAGCAGCAAAGGGGGACCAACTCCATATTAATGCCCATGATTTTGGAATGAGATGTTCGACAGGCAGGTGTCCACATACTTTTGGTCATGTAGCGCACGCTTACCATGGTATATCATTTACATTACATTTACATTTTAGTCATTTAGCAGACTAAGAGCGACTTACAGGAGCAATTAGGGTTAAGTACCTTGCTCAAGGGCACATCGACAGATTTTTCACCTAGTTGGCTGGGGGATTACAACCAGCGACCTTTCGGTTACTGGCACAACGCGCTTTACCACTAAGCTACCTGCTACCTGGTTGAATGAATGTATGGACCTGTTCCATACTGTAGTCATGCATGGTACAGGCCTATAGGCTGAAATACATGATGTATACAGGCTATGTGACGACTTAGGAAACATTGTGATTTAATTAAAAGATGCATAATGCAGAAATCGCTCCGCCATTTCCTGGTTGCTAAAATTCTACTAGTTCGACTAATTTCAGTTTATGTGACAAAACAAATCAAGTATAGTGTAGAGAATCATTGTGCTATCTAAACAAAAGCTGTTAAATAAATGTAACATCAGCTGAAAATGCAATATTTTTGCTTATGTACAAATCCGAAAGTAAAAGACACTAAAACTAAAAACTTAATGGGGTACATAGAAACAGCCTCTTAAGACTCGCCTTCAATGAGAATGACAGATATATACAATTCTATGTGAATTTGGTCGGGTCGGCCAAAGAGTTTCATATCGCAGCTTTAACTTAACCTGGCTACTTACTTTAGTCCTTCCATTTATTGTAAAGTTTCCCAGCTGACCGTTACAATGTCTGACCAGATCATCCATACGGCTCATGAGGAAGCGGATCTTCTCACAGCCGGCCTCTCGGCCCTCGATCCATGTGATCTTATCCCCCCTAATGTCTTTAGTGGAGTCACTTTTCTGACTGACCAACTGACCGTCGGTAAACTTCCCGGTTTTATGCAGCACCTTGACATCCTCCAGGATGGCCAGCCCCGTTTCCCCGCCGAGGAAGTTGTCAACTACACAGATCCCATGCTTAGTCATACACGGGACTATGTACTCCATGGCGAGTTTCTGCGGCGTGGACCGGGTGGTGGTTTGTCCGTTGGGTTTGGTATTGTTATTAGACCCGCCTGGCTGATCGACGGAGGACCCCGAGCACTCTGCGTTAGTTATAAAACCTTTCATTCTAGTCTCTCCGCTCCGAGATGCGGTGTTGTCGGGTTCGACGCGTGTCTTCAGCTCCGCTGGTGGTCCTTTTTGTGGCGGTAGTGTCTGTCCCTCTGTCCCCCCATCCCCAGACGGTACCCGACGTTCAGCAGGCTTCTGGTTTGAAACCTGCGACTTCGCCTCAGATTCTTTACAGAGGAGTTTGTGCATTTTCCAGTGCTGCTTCTGGTGTTCCTTGCTGCAGTAGAACGAGTTCCGACACCGGCTGCACTTGAGGAGATTCTCCATTTTCCCACAAAGTTCACAATACTGTCTTTCCCGCTCCAAGTCCAGAGCAGTCTGGGCTCCAGTCTCATGTTTAGTCTCCATGTTTGCAGTTGGAAGTAACGTTTGTTAGCTAGTGTGTTACGGTGTTTAAATCCAACCCTTTACACCGCTACTGAGAAGTTTGGAAGTGATCCACACACAGCTCCAGCCCAGCCTCCCACGCCACACAGAGTGAAACGGAAAAGCAGCTCCCGACGATTTAAGACCCGATAATTTCATCACACGTATTCCGCTGTTTACTTTATATTACACGGTAATAGGAGTGTCGGTGCGTTCGAACCCAACATTTCGATAAGACTGGTCGTCGGGACGTTTTGTAGCGAGGAGCAAGCTATCGGTCCGTCTTACTACGCTCTCCCTCTCTCTGGGGCGTATTATTTACCCAGAGTCTGTTGCAAAACCTTTCTTAAACGGAAGCGAACAAAATAGGGCGGGACATACCTGAATTTGTCCAATAGAAACTCTAGTTTAGTTGCAAATCGGATTGGAATTGTTTACACATCTGGGCTGCGTTCAGTACGTTTTTACGTTCTGGAACGTTCAATTGAACGGAAATGGTGCTGTACTGAACGACAAGTTGGGGAACACAGTCAGCATGGCCACTGCCCTTTAAATACGTCACTCATTGCTTCAAGCCACACCTCGCCACACCCACCACATTGGAGAAAATGTACCTCAAAGTATGTTCAAGAACGTACAATAACGTTTTGGAGAAACGTCGTTAAATACAAACCGTTCCACAACGTAGCAAACGTTCAAGCGAACTGAACGCACCTATGATGTCGGCAACGAAACCCTGCCTACTGGTCCAATGTCAGCAGCTGGGCCTCCTCCCTCTAAACCTGCAATGTGTAACGTTTTGGGAGACCCGACCAAATTCACATAGAAATGTGCGGTATAAATGTGTCATTCATTGAAAACAAGTTAAATATGCGGTAGATCTGTTCTATGTCCTATATTTCTATGCTTTCCGTTCATAAGTTTCATTTTGCATCTTTTACTTTTCAAATCAAATCTAACTTGATTTGTCACATGCGCCTAATACAACAGGTGTAGACCTTAACATGAAATGCTTACTGACAAGCCCTTAACCAACAATGCAGTTCAAGAAAGAGTTAAGAAAATATTTACTAAATAAACAAAAGTAAAAAATAATACAAAGTAAAACAATAAAATAACAATAACGAGGCTATATACAGAGTGTACCGGTACCTAGTCAATGGGCTGGGGAACAGGTTAGTCCAGGTAATAACGAGGCTATATACAGGGGGTACCGGTACCGAGTCAATGGGCTGGGGTACAGGTTAGTCGAGGTAATAACGAGGCTATATACAGGTTGTACCGGTACCGAGTCAATGTGCTGGGGAACAGGTTAGTCCAGGTAATTTGTACATGTGGGTAGGGGTAAAGTGACTCTACATAGATAACAGACAGCGCGGGGGTCTTGGCGCTCCGGTACCGCTTGCCGTGCGGTAGCAGAGAGAACAGTCTATGACTTGGGTGACTGGAGTCTTTGACAACTTTTAGGGCCTTCCTCTGACACCGCCTGGTATAGTGGTCCTGGATGGCAGGAACCTTGGCCCCAGTGATGTAATGGGCCATACGCACTACCCTCTGTAGCGCCTCATGGTCGGATGCCGAGCAGTTGCGATACCTGGGGGTGATGCAACCGGTCAGATTGCTCTCGATGGTGCAGCTGTAGAACTTTTTGAGGATCTGGGGACCCATGCCAAATCTTTTCAGTCTCCTGAGGGGGAAAAGGTGTTGTCGTGCCCTCTTCACGACTGTCTTGGTGTGTTTGGACCATGATAGTTTGTTGGTGATGTGGACACCAAGGGACTTGAAACTCTCAACCTGTTCCACTACAGCCCTGTCGATGTGAACGGGGGCCTGTTCGGCCCTCCTTTTCCTGTAGTCCACGATCATCTCCTTTGTCTTGCTCACATTGAGGGAGAGGTTGTTGTCCTGGCATCACACTGCCAGGTCTCTGACCTCCTCCCTATAGGCTGTATCATCATTGTCGGTGATCAGGCCTACCACCGTTGTCGTCAGCAAACTTAATGATGGTGTTGGAGTCGTGCCTGGCCATGCAGTCATGGGTGAACAGGGAGTACAGGAGGGGACTGAGCACGCACCCCTGAGGGGCCCCCGTGTTGAGGATCAGCGTGGCAGATGTGTTGTTGCCTACCCTTACCACCTGGGGGCGGCCCGTCAGGAAGTCCAGGACCCAATTGCAGAGGGAAGTGTTCAGACCCAGGGTCCTTAGATTAGTGATGAGCTTGGAAGGCACTATGGTGTTGAACGCTGAGCCTGACCAGCCTTTCAAAGCACTTCATGGCTACCAATGTGAGTGCTACGGGGTGCTACTCTGTCTCCCTTGTGGCGCAGTGGTCTAAGGCACTTGCTGTGCCACTAGAGATCCTGGTTCGTATCCAGGCTCTGTCGTAGCCGGCTGCGACCGGGAGACCCATGGGGCGGCGCACAATTGGCCCAGCGTCATCCAGGGTAGGGGAGGGAATGGCCGGCAGGGATGTAGTTCAGTTGGTAGAGCATGGTGTTTGCAACGCCAGGGTTGTGGGTTCGTTTCCCACGGGGGGCCAGTATGAAAAAAATAAAAAATAAAATGTATGGACTCACTAACTGTAAGTCGCTCTGGATAAGAGTGTTTGCTAAATGACTAAAATGTAAAAAATGAAATAATTTAGGCAGGTTACCTTCGCTTCCTTGGGCACAGGGACTATGGTGGTCTGCTTGAAACATTTAGGTATTACAGACTCGGTCAGGGAGAGGTTGAAAATGTCAGTGAAGAAACTTGCCAGTTGGTCCGCGCATGCTTTGAGTACACATCCTGGTAATCTGTCACTGGGCAGCTCGCGGCTGGGTTTCCCTTTGTAGTCCGTAATAGTTTTCAAGCCTGCCACATCCGACGTGCATTAGAGCTGGTGTAGTAGGATTCAATCTTAATCCTGTATTGACGCTTTGCCTGTTTGATGGTTCGTCTGAGGGCATAGCGGGATTTCTTATAAGCGTCCGGATTAGTGTCCCGCTCCTTGAAAGCGGCAGCTCTACCCTTTAGCTCAGTGCGGATGTTGCCTGTAATCCATGGCTTCTGGTTGGGATATATACGTACGCTCACTGTGGGGACGACGTCGTCGTTGCACTTATTGATGAAGCCGATGACTGATGTGGTGTACTCCTCAATGCCATTGGATGAATCCCGGAACATGTTCCAGTCTGTGCTAGCAAAACAGTCCTGTAGCTTAGCATCTGCGTCATCTGACCACTTTTTATTGACCGAGTCACTGGTGCTTCCTGCTTTAGCTTTTGCTTGTAAGCAGGAATCAGGAGGATAGAGTTATGGTCAGATTTGCCAAATGGAGTGCGAGGGAGAGCTTTGTATGCATCTCTGTGTGTGGAGTAAAGGTGGTCTAGAGTTTTTTTTTCCTCTGGTTGCACATTTAACATGCTGGTAGAAATTAGGTAGAACGGATTTAAGTTTGCCTGCATTAAAGTCCCCGGCCACTAGGAGCGCCACTTCTGGATGAGCGTTTTCCTGTTTACTTATGGCCTTATACAGCTCATTCAGTGCAATCTTAATGCCAGCATTGGTTTGTGGTGGTAAATAGACAGCTATGAAAAATATAGATGAAAACTCTCTTGGTAGATAGTGGGTCTACAGCTTATTACCTCAGGCGAGCAATACCTCAAGACTACCTTAATATTAGACATCGTGCACCAGCTGTTATTGACAAATAGACACACCCCCCACACCTCGTCTTACCAGACGTAGCTGCTCTGTCCTGCCGATGCACAGAAAACCCAGCCAGCTCTATATTATCCGTGTCGTCGTTCAGCCACGACTTGGTGAAATATCTTATAGTTTTTAAAGTCCCGTTGGTAGGATATTCTTGATTGTAGATAATCCAGTTTATTTTCCAATGATTGGCCAGGTTTAGTCCCTCGCAGCCCGACCTCCGCCCCCTTCTTCATCCCCTCCGGCCCGACCTCCGCCCCCTTCTTCATCCCCTCCGGCGCCACCAGCTTCAAACAGCTGAAAATACAATATTTTTGTTTATGGAAAATATATTTCACAGCGGTTTAGATGGTACAATGATTCTCTACACTATACTTGCTTGTTTTGTCACATAAACTGAAATTAGGCAAACTATTAGAATTTTAGCAACCAGAAAATGGCGGAGCGATTTCTCCATAGTGCATCTTTAAATCCAGCAGAAAAAAAGAGGAAGGATTTAATTCACAGTAAACAATATATTTCTGGCAACAAAACAAAAAAAGTAGCCTACACTTCTACAACTCGTAGCACACCTAAAATACTGACTTTGTTAAGGGGCAAATTATATATTCTATTCTACTGGTTTTGTTCCTATTTCATTATAAAAATATAAAATAAAAATGACTAAAATGTAAATGTAAATGTAAATAGCCTATGCCCCAAAACACCAGTACACCAGTAGAATGTTCTCTCATCCAGAGTTAGATCTTTCTATTTAAAAGGCAACTGTAAGCCCAACACCGAGACTACAAAATAATAACATTATCTCCTCAAAATCTCATCTCTGTTTTTATAAGAATAGGCCTACATAGTAATAATAAATAATAAATAAATATTAATAAAAAGTGCATAACATAATTTGACATTTTGAAGGCTGTGCATAGAAAAAAGAACCTTCTGTGCACCATGTTAAATAAAATAAAATCAAAGGTTATTGGTCAGATTTAAAGATGTTATCGAAGGTGCAGCAGTAACACCTCGCAACACAATACACACATAATAAAAAAATAAAAAAATAAATTAAGAAATATCAGAAAAAACAATGTCAGATTCCAGAATATACAGTGGGGAAAAAAGTATTTAGTCAGCCATCAATTGTGCAAATTCTCCCACTTAAAAAGATGAGAGAGGCCTGTAATTTTCACCATAGGTACACGTCAACTGTGACAGACAAATTGAGAAGAAAAAAATCCAGAAAATCACATTGTAGGATTTTTAATGAATTTATTTGCAAATTATGGTGGAAAATAAGTATTTGGTCACCTACAAACAAGCAAGATTTCTGGCTCTCACAGACCTGTAACTTCTTCTTTAAGAGGCTCCTCTGTCCTCCACTCGTTACCTGTATTAATGGCACCTGTTTGAACTTGTTATCAGTATAAAAGACACCTGTCCACAACCTCAAACAGTCACACTCCAAACTGCACTATGGCCGAGACCAAAGAGCTGTCAAAGGACACCAGAAACAAAATTGTAGACCTGCACCAGGCTGGGAAGACTGAATCTGCAATAGGTAAGCAGCTTGGTTTGAAGAAATCAACTGTGGGAGCAATTATTAGGAAATGGAAGACATACAAGAGCACTGATAATCTCCCTCGATCTGGGGCTCCACGCAAGATCTCACCCCGTGGGGTCAAAATGATCACAAGAACGGTGAGCAAAAATCCCAGAACCACACGGGGGGACCTAGTGAATGACCTGCAGAGAGCTGGGACCAAAGCAACAAAGCCTACCATCAGTAACACACTACGCCGCCAGGGACGCAAATCCTGCAGTGCCAGACGTGTCCCCCTGCTTAAGCCAGTACATGTCCAGGCCCGTCTGAAGTTTGCTAGAGTGCATTTGGATGATCCAGAAGAGGATTGGGAGAATGTCATATGGTCAGATGAAACCAAAATATAACTTTTTGGTAAAAACTCAACTCGTCGTGTTTGGAGGACAAAGAATGCTGTGTTGCATCCAAAGAACACCATACCTACTGTGAAGCATGGGGGTGGAAACATCATGCTTTGGGGCTGTTTTTCTGCAAAGAGACCAGGACGACTGATCCGTGTAAAGGAAAGAATGAATGGGGCCATGTATCGTGAGATTTTGAGTGAAAACCTCCTTCCATCAGCAAGGGCATTGAAGATGAAACGTGGCTGGGTCTTTCAGCATGACAATGATCCCAAACACACCGCCCGGGCAATGAAGGAGTGGCTTCGTAAGAAGCATTTCAAGGTCCTGGAGTGGCCTAGCCAGTCTCCAGATCTCAACCCCATAGAAAATCTTAGGAGGGAGTTGAAAGTCTGTGTTGCCCAGCGACAGCCCCAAAACATCACTGCTCCAGAGGAGATCTGCATGGAGGAATGGGCCAAAATACCAGCAACAGTGTGTGAAAACCTTGTGAAGACTTACAGAAAACGATTGACCTGTGTCATTGCCAACAAAGGGTAAATAACAAAGTATTGAGAAACTTTTGTTATTGACCAAATACTTATTTTCCACCATAATTTGCAAATAAATTCATTAACAATCCTACAATGTGATTTTCTGGAGAAAAAAATTCTCATTTTGTCTGTCACAGTTGACGTGTACCTATGATGAAAATTACAGGCCTCTCTCATCTTTTTAAGTGGGAGAACTTGCACAATTGGTGGCTGACTAAATACTTTTTTTCCCCACTGTACATTGAACAAAAATAAACACAACATGCAACAATTTTAAAGATTTTAGCGAGTTACAGTTCATATAAGGAAATCAGTCAATTGAAAGAAATTAATTAGGCCTTAATCTAGGGATTTCACATGACTGGGAATACAGATATTCATCTGTTGGTCACAGATACCTTTAAAAACAAGTACGGGCGTGGATCAGAAAACCAGTCAGTAACCTGTTTGACCACCATTTCCCTCATGTAGCGTGACACATTTCCTTCACATAGAGTTGATCAGGCTGTTGATTGTGGCCTGTGAAATGTTGTCCCACTCCTCTTCAATGGCTGTGTGAAGTTGTTGGATAAAGGCGGGAACTGGAACAGGATGTCGTACACGTCGATCCAGAGCATCCCAAACATGCTCAATGGGTGACATTGTGTTCGCTGTCCGTAGTTTATGCATGCCCATACCATAACCCCACCGCCACCATGGGGCACTCTGTTCACAACGTTGACATCAGCAAACCGCTCGCCCACACGATGCCATACACGCTGTCTGCCATCTGCCCGGTACAGTTGAAACCGGGATTATTCCGTGAAGAGCACACTTCTCCAGGGATTTTCTTTATTTTTACTATTTTCTGCATTGTAGAATAATAGTGAAGACATCAAAACTATTAAATAACACATATGGAATCATGTAGTAACCAAAAAAGTGTTCAACAAATCAAAATATATTTTATATTTGAGATTCTTCAAAGTAGCAACCCTTTGCCTTGATGACAGCTTTGCACACTCTTGGCATTCTCTCAACCAACTTCACTCGGAAGCCCATAGTTTTGATGTCTTCAATATTATTCTACAATGTAGAAAATAGTAAAAATAAAGAAAAACCCTTGAATGAGTAGATGTGTCCAAACTTTTGACTGGTAAATATATATATATATATATTAGGGGGTAGATCAGCTTTAATATTGCAAATAGATTGTAGCTTCCATCAATGTAATTGTCTGCATCATTTCCAATCCGCTATATATTTTTTGGGTAAATATATAGCCTATTATTACTGTGTCTGTAATGTTGGTGCTGTGTAGTCTGATCCTGTAATGTTGGTGCTCTGTAGTCTGATCCTGTAATGTTGGTGCTCTGTAGTCTGATCCTGTAATGTTGGTGCTCTGTGGTCTGAACCTGTAATGTTGGTGCTCTGTAGTTGAACCTGTAATGTTGGTGCTCTGTAGTCTGAACCTGTAATGTTGGTGCTCTGTAGTCTGATCCTGTAATGTTGGTGCTCTGTAGTTGAACCTGTAATGTTGGTACTCTGTAGTTGAACCTGTAATGTTGGTGCTCTGTAGTCTGATCCTGTAATGTTGGTGCTCTGTAGTTGAACCTGTAATGTTGGTGCTCTGTAGTCTGATCCTGTAATGTTGGTGCTCTGTAGTCTGATCCTGTAATGTTGGTGCTCTGTAGTTGAACCTGTAATGTTGGTGCTCTGTAGTTGAACATGTAATGTTGGTGCTCTGTAGTTGAACCTGTAATGTTGGTGCTCTGTAGTCTGAACCAGTAATGTTGGTGCTCTGTAGTCTGATCCTGTAATGTTGGTGCTCTGTAGTTGAACCTGTAATGTTGGTGATCTGTAGTCTGATCCTGTAATGTTGGTGCTCTGTAGTCTGATCCTGTAATGTTGGTGCTCTGTAGTCTGAACCTGTAATGTTGGTGCTCTGTAGTCTGAACCTGTAATGTTGGTGCTCTGTAGTCTGATCCTGTAATGTTGGTGCTCTGTAGTCTGATCCTGTAATGTTGGTGCTCTGTAGTCTGAACTTGTAATGTTGGTGCTCTGTAGTCTGAACCTGTAATGTTGGTGCTCTGTAGTCTGACCCTGTAATGTTGGTGATCTGTAGTCTGATCCTGTAATGTTGGTGCTCTGTAGTCTGATCCTGTAATGTTGGTGCTCTGTAGTCTGAACCTGTAAT
The DNA here is from genome assembly GCF_964263955.1 of Coregonus lavaretus. Lineage (NCBI taxonomy): Eukaryota > Metazoa > Chordata > Actinopteri > Salmoniformes > Salmonidae > Coregonus > Coregonus lavaretus. The sequence continues at coordinate 340,423 of NW_028163054.1, read as the reverse complement.
GTTGGTGCTCTGTAGTCTGAACCTGTAATGTTGGTGCTCTGTAGTCTGATCCTGTAATGTTGGTGCTCTGTAGTTTGATTCTGTAATGTTGGTGCTCTGTAGTCTGAACCTGTAATGTTGGTGCTCTGTAGTCTGAACCTGTAATGTTGGTGCTCTGTAGTCTGACCCTGTAATGTTGGTGCTCTGTAGTCTGATCCTGTAATGTTGGTGCTCTGTAGTCTGATCCTGTAATGTTGGTGCTCTGTAGTCTGATCCTGTAATGTTGGTGCTCTGTAGTTGAACCTGTAATGTTGGTGCTCTGTAGTCTGATCCTGTAATGTTGGTGCTCTGTAGTATGAACCTGTAAAGTTGGTGCTCTGTAGTTGAACCTGTAATGTTGGTGCTCTGTAGTCTGAACCTGTAATGTTGGTGCTCTGTAGTCTGATCCTGTAATGTTGGTGCTCTGTAGGCTGAACCTGTAATGTTGGTGCTCTGTAGTCTGAACCTGTAATGTTGGTGCTCTTTAGTCTGATCCTGTAATGTTGGTGCTCTGTAGTTGAACCTGTAATGTTGGTGCTCTGTAGTCTGATCCTTTAATGTTGGTGCTCTGTAGTCTGAACCTGTATTGTTGGTGCTCTGTAGTCTGATCCTGTAATGTTGGTGCTCTGTAGTCTGAACCTGTAATGTTGGTGCTCTGTAGTTGAACCTGTAATGTTGGTGCTCTGTAGTCTGATCCTGTAATGTTGGTGCTCTGTAGTTTGATCCTGTAATGTTGGTGCTCTGTAGTTGAACCTGTAATGTTGGTGCTCTGTAGTCTGAACCTGTAATGTTGGTGCTCTGTAGTCTGATCCTGTAATGTTGGTGCTCTGTAGTCTGATCCTGTAATGTTGGTGCTCTGTAGTTGAACCTGTAATGTTGGTGCTCTGTAGTCTGATACTGTAATGTTGGTGCTCTGTAGTCTGAACCTGTAATGTTGGTGCTCTGTAGTCTGATCCTGTAATGTTGGTGCTCTGTAGTCTGATCCTGTAATGTTGGTGCTCTGTAGTTGAACCTGTAATATTGGTGCTCTGTAGTTGAACCTGTAATGTTGGTGCTCTTTAGGCTGATCCTGTAATGTTGGTGCGCTGTAGTCTGATCCTGTAATGTTGGTGCTCTGTAGTCTGAACCTGTAATGTTGGTTTTCTGTAGTCTGAACCTGTAATGTTGGTGCCCTGTAGTCTGATCCTGTAATGTTGGTGCTCTGTAGTTTGAACCTGTAATGTTGGTGCTCTGTAGTCTGAACCTGTAATGTTGGTGCTCTGTAGTCTGATCCTGTAATGTTGGTGCTCTGTAGTCTGATCCTGTAATGTTGGTGCTCTGTAGTTGATCCTGTAATGTTGGTGCTCTGTAATCTGATCCTGTAATGATGGTGCTCTGTAGTCTGATCCTGTAATGTTGGTGCTCTGTATTTCAACCTGCAATGTTGGTGCTCTGTAGTTGAACCTGTAATGTTGGTGCTCTGTAGTTGAACCTGTAATGTTGGTGCTCTGTAGTCTGAACCTGTAATGTTTATTGCTCTGTAGTCTGATCCTGTAATGTTGGTGCTCTGTAGTTTGAACCTGTAATGTTGGTGCTCTGTAGTCTGAACCTGTAATGTTGGTGCTCTGTAGTCTGATCCTGTAATGTTGGTGCTCTGTAGTTGAAACTGTAATGTTGGTGCTCTGTAGTCTGATCCTGTAATGTTGGTGCTCTGTAGTGTGAACCTGTAATGTTGGTGCTCTGTAGTCTGAACCTGTAATGTTGGTGCTCTGTAGTCTGATCCTGTAATATTGGTGCTCTGTAGTTGAACCTCTAATGTTGGTGCTCTGTAGTCTGATCCTGTAATGTTGGTGCTCTGTAATCTGATCCTGTAATGTTGGTGCTCTGTAGTCTGATCCTGTAATGTTGGTGCTCTGTAGTTGAACCTGTAATGTTGGTGCTCTGTAGTCTGATCCTGTAATGTTGGTGCTCTGTAGTCTGATCCTGTAATGTTGGTGCTCTGTAGTTGAACCTGTAATGTTGGTGCTCTGTAGTCTGATCCTGTAATGTTGGTGCTCTGTAGTCTGAACCTGTAATGTTGGTGCTCTGTAGTCTGATCCTGTAATGTTGGTGCTCTGTAGTTGAACCTGTAATGTTGGTACTCTGTAGTTGAACCTGTAATGTTGGTGCTCTGTAGTCTGATCCTGTAATGTTGGTGCTCTGTAGTTGAACCTGTAATGTTGGTGCTCTGTAGTCTGATCCTGTAATGTTGGTGCTCTGTAGTCTGATCCTGTAATGTTGGTGCTCTGTAGTTGAACCTGTAATGTTGGTGCTCTGTAGTTGAACCTGTAATGTTGGTGCTCTGTAGTTGAACCTGTAATGTTGGTGCTCTGTAGTCTGAACCAGTAATGTTGGTGCTCTGTAGTCTGATCCTGTAATGTTGGTGCTCTGTAGTTGAACCTGTAATGTTGGTGATCTGTAGTCTGATCCTGTAATGTTGGTGCTCTGTAGTCTGATCCTGTAATGTTGGTGCTCTGTAGTCTGAACCTGTAATGTTGGTGCTCTGTAGTCTGAACCTGTAATGTTGGTGCTCTGTAGTCTGATCCTGTAATGTTGGTGCTCTGTAGTCTGATCCTGTAATGTTGGTGCTCTGTAGTCTGAACTTGTAATGTTGGTGCTCTGTAGTCTGAACCTGTAATGTTGGTGCTCTGTAGTCTGACCCTGTAATGTTGGTGATCTGTAGTCTGATCCTGTAATGTTGGTGCTCTGTAGTCTGATCCTGTAATGTTGGTGCTCTGTAGTCTGAACCTGTAATGTTGGTGCTCTGTAGTCTGAACCTGTAATGTTGGTGCTCTGTAGTCTGATCCTGTAATGTTGGTGCTCTGTAGTTTGATCCTGTAATGTTGGTGCTCTGTAGTCTGAACCTGTAATGTTGGTGCTCTGTAGTCTGAACCTGTAATGTTGGTGCTCTGTAGTTGAACCTGTAATGTTGGTGCTCTGTAGTCTGAACCTGTAATGTTGGTGCTCTGTAGTCTGATCCTGTAATGTTGGTGCTCTGTAGGCTGAACCTGTAATGTTGGTGCTCTGTAGTCTGAACCTGTAATGTTGGTGCTCTTTAGTCTGATCCTGTAATGTTGGTGCTCTGTAGTTGAACCTGTAATGTTGGTGCTCTGTAGTCTGATCCTTTAATGTTGGTGCTCTGTAGTCTGAACCTGTATTGTTGGTGCTCTGTAGTCTGATCCTGTAATGTTGGTGCTCTGTAGTCTGAACCTGTAATGTTGGTGCTCTGTAGTTGAACCTGTAATGTTGGTGCTCTGTAGTCTGATCCTGTAATGTTGGTGCTCTGTAGTTTGATCCTGTAATGTTGGTGCTCTGTAGTTGAACCTGTAATGTTGGTGCTCTGTAGTCTGAACCTGTAATGTTGGTGCTCTGTAGTCTGATCCTGTAATGTTGGTGCTCTGTAGTCTGATCCTGTAATGTTGGTGCTCTGTAGTTGAACCTGTAATGTTGGTGCTCTGTAGTCTGATACTGTAATGTTGGTGCTCTGTAGTCTGAACCTGTAATGTTGGTGCTCTGTAGTCTGATCCTGTAATGTTGGTGCTCTGTAGTCTGATCCTGTAATGTTGGTGCTCTGTAGTTGAACCTGTAATATTGGTGCTCTGTAGTTGAACCTGTAATGTTGGTGCTCTTTAGGCTGATCCTGTAATGTTGGTGCGCTGTAGTCTGATCCTGTAATGTTGGTGCTCTGTAGTCTGAACCTGTAATGTTGGTTTTCTGTAGTCTGAACCTGTAATGTTGGTGCCCTGTAGTCTGATCCTGTAATGTTGGTGCTCTGTAGTTTGAACCTGTAATGTTGGTGCTCTGTAGTCTGAACCTGTAATGTTGGTGCTCTGTAGTCTGATCCTGTAATGTTGGTGCTCTGTAGTCTGATCCTGTAATGTTGGTGCTCTGTAGTTGATCCTGTAATGTTGGTGCTCTGTAATCTGATCCTGTAATGATGGTGCTCTGTAGTCTGATCCTGTAATGTTGGTGCTCTGTATTTCAACCTGCAATGTTGGTGCTCTGTAGTTGAACCTGTAATGTTGGTGCTCTGTAGTTGAACCTGTAATGTTGGTGCTCTGTAGTCTGAACCTGTAATGTTTATTGCTCTGTAGTCTGATCCTGTAATGTTGGTGCTCTGTAGTTTGAACCTGTAATGTTGGTGCTCTGTAGTCTGAACCTGTAATGTTGGTGCTCTGTAGTTGAACCTGTAATGTTGGTGCTCTGTAGTCTGATCCTGTAATGTTGGTGCTCTGTAGTGTGAACCTGTAATGTTGGTGCTCTGTAGTCTGAACCTGTAATGTTGGTGCTCTGTAGTCTGATCCTGTAATATTGGTGCTCTGTAGTTGAACCTCTAATGTTGGTGCTCTGTAGTCTGATCCTGTAATGTTGGTGCTCTGTAATCTGATCCTGTAATGTTGGTGCTCTGTAGTCTGATCCTGTAATGTTGGTGCTCTGTAGTTGAACCTGTAATGTCGGTGCTCTGTAGTCTGATCCTGTAATGTTGGTGCTCTGTAGTCTGATCCTGTAATGTTGGTGCTCTGTAGTTGAACCTGTAATGTTGGTGCTCTGTAGTCTGATCCTGTAATGTTGGTGCTCTGTAGTTGAACCTGTAATGTTGGTTTTCTGTAGTCTGAACCTGTAATGTTGGTGCTCTGTAGTCTGATCCTGTAATGTTGGTGCTCTGTAGTGTGAACCTGTAATGTTGGTGCTCTGTAGTCTGATCCTGTAATGTTGGTGCTCTGTAGTTGAACCTGTAATGTTGGTGCTCTGTAGTCTGATCCTGTAATGTTGGTGCTCTGTAATCTGATCCTTTAATGTTGGTGCTCTGTAGTCTGATCCTGTAATGTTGGTGCTCTGTAGTTGAACCTGTAATGTTGGTGCTCTGTAGTCTGATCCTGTAATGTTGGTGCTCTGTAGTCTGATCCTGTAATGTTGGTGCTCTGTAGTTGAACCTGTAATGTTGGTGCTCTGTAGTCTGATCCTGTAATGTTGGTGCTCTGTAGTTGAACCTGTAATGTTGGTTTTCTGTAGTCTGAACCTGTAATGTTGGTGCTCTGTAGTCTGATCCTGTAATGTTGGTGCTCTGTAGTGTGAACCTGTAATGTTGGTGCTCTGTAGTCTGATCCTGTAATGTTGGTGCTCTGTAGTCTGAACCTGTAATGTTGGTGCTCTGTAGTCTGAACCTGTAATGTTGGTGCTCTGTAGTCTGATCCTGTAATGTTGGTGCTCTGTAGTCTGATCCTGTAATGTTGGTGCTCTGTAGTTGATCCTGTAATGTTGGTGCTCTGTAATCTGATCCTGTAATGTTGGTGCTCTGTAGTCTGATCCTGTAATGTTGGTGCTCTGTAGTCTGAACCTAAGTATTACATGGCTGGGGAAACTTGTGAGAGCAGGCTGTTTAATTACATAGGTGAAATATGTTCATCATAATTAACAATCTTATCAAAACCTAATTAAAACTGACACCATGTCTACTGTACGAAAAACTAATTTTCCCAAAATGCGTCTCTGCCGTACACGTAGGTAAGAAGCGCAAAAGCCCCAAAACCACGGGTTGCCCTAGGCATTTTGGGAAATTAGAATACACCAAAGCTTTGTGTTTACTATTCTACATTATATAATACTACAGACTGTATAAGGTTTTTTTTAGGAATATTCTCGTATCCTTTTGTGTTTCTGAAAATATATTTTATGACTCAAAACAATTCTAATGGTTGTTTAACATGCTTGTTCAACTTGCACACAATCACAAATAAACAGTCGATTCAGGTTGTAATCAAATGCTGCTAGAAAGCTAACTGATAGATAAGAACATTCCTGTTCGATAATACGATTATATAGAAGTTATGAGCAAGCGCGAAGGTCATCAAATTAATTCTTAACAATATGTATGAAGTGTAAATGAGCTATGATCGGGATTTGATCTACGTTAAATTCACATAGCTAGCTCGCTTATCGTTTTTGTTCCATAAAGTCGACACTTGCTATATTGCCAAATATAACATGAATCTTTCATCTGTAATCTCCCTGTCTCTCTCGGGTGAAGGGTGTCCTCGGAGGAGGAAGGTTGATGAAACTCAGAAAACAAATGACCGCGACACAGGAGCTAACCTGACCTCAGCCGTGATAGCTGCATTCAAAGGTAGCTATTAGATCACTTTTTGTCATACCTTGGGCTGCACTGATTGATGTGAGAAATAATTTAGATTCAGCCCAGAGTTCACTCCTCCTCTCGTCTTGCTGTATACTTTACCTTTAAATGTTCTTCATGATAACATTGTAGTTGTGTGTAGGTAGAGAAAGAGATGCAGCCTACTAATCAGATATTTCTACCATGTTCCAGCAGGAGCTAGACACCAAGCATGAGCGCCTGGTCAAACTCAGCCGAGACATCACCGTTGAAAGCAAGAGGACAATCTTTCTACTGCACAGAGTCACCAGGTAAATTGTCTGAACTACAATAATGACCTATCCCAGGGGTTACCAAACTGGGGTCTGCCAGGTTCCTTAGGGGGTAAAAAGAAAAAGTCTGTATAAGAGAAATGTAATCTCATACCAATAGTCAGTCACTCCATACTGTTTGAAATCAAATGCAGTGTTAAATATCATCTAGGTTAGCCAAATCAGTTCATTTTTCTAAGCAATTTTTGTTTTTTTGTTGATGCTTTGATTAAATGTCATGTCCATCTCATAATAACCTACAGTTGAAGTCGGAAGTTTAGGTTGGAGTCAATAAAACTTGTTTTTCAACCACTCCACAAATGTCTTGTTAACAAACTATAGTTTTGCAAGTCGGTTAGGACATCTACTTTGTGCATGATACAAGTAATTTTTCCAACAATTGTTTACAGACAGATTATTTCACTTATAATTCACTGTATCACAATTCCAGTGGGTCAGAAGTTTACATACACTAAGTTGACTGTGCCTTTAAACAGTCCTCTCAGCTCGTTGCAACGGGCTTCCCTCAACGTTTCCTTCAGGTTCATTTCCCCTCTCAGCTCATTCCAACGGGCTTCCCTCAACGTTTCCTTCAGGTTCATTTCCCCTCTCAGCTCGTTGCAACGGGCTTCCCTCAACGTTTCCTTCAGGTTCATTTCCCCTCTCAGCTCGTTCCAACGGGCTTCCCTCAACGTTTCCTTCAGGTTCATTTCCCCTCTCAGCTCGTTCCAATGGGCTTCCCTCTACGTTTCCTTCAGGTTAATTTCCCCTCTCAGCTCGTTGCAACGGGCTTCCCTCAACGTTTCCTTCAGGTTCATTTCCCCTCTCAGCTCGTTCCAACGGGCTTCCCTCAACGTTTCCTTCAGGTTCATTTCCCCTCTCAGCTCGTTCCAACGGGCTTCCCTCAACGTTTCCTTCAGGTTCATTTCCCCTCTCAGCTCGTTCCAACGGGCTTCCCTCAACGTTTCCTTCAGGTTCATTTCCCCTCTCAGCTCGTTCCAACGGGCTTCCCTCAACGTTTCCTTCAGGTTCATTTCCCCTCTCAGCTCGTTCCAATGGGCTTCCCTCTACGTTTCCTTCAGGTTAATTTCCCCTCTCAGCTCGTTGCAACGGGCTTCCCTCAACGTTTCCTTCAGGTTCATTTCCCCTCTCAGCTCGTTCCAACGGGCTTCCCTCAACGTTTCCTTCAGGTTCATTTCCCCTCTCAGCTCGTTCCAACGGGCTTCCCTCAACGTTTCCTTCAGGTTAATTTCCCCTCTCAGCTTGTTCCAACGGGCTTCCCTCAACGTTTCCTTCAGGTTCATTTCCCCTCTCAGCTCGTTCCAACGGGCTTCCCTCTACGTTTCCTTCAGGTATTGTTTTATCATATTCATCATGTGGTCCTCTGTAGCTCAGCTGGTAGAGCATGGCGCTTGTAACGCCAAGGTAGTGGGTTCGATCCCCGGGACCACCCATACACAAAAATGTATGCACGCATGACTGTAAGTCGCTTTGGATAAAAGCGTCTGCTAAATGGCATATTATTATTATTATTATTATCATGTCATTCCTCTGTGTGGAGGCTGTGTCGTTCCATCACTTCATCAGACATTGTACTCTCATCAGCCTGGAGGAGATGAACACCAAGCTGGTCTTCATCAAGGAGCCTGAGGCCAAGGTATAAACATGTGTTACAAAAAAGGTGGATTGGATCGTCAAGGGGGAATGTGTCATATTTGACAATTCTTGATATTACCTGACATTTATATCAGAAAAAAGCACATTGAGTAACATTGCACTGAGTGAATAGACATGGAAGAACCATAAACAATATAATGAATCATAGTATGTTAGCTGCATACCGATAACCTGATACAGTGTCTGGATATGGTTGACCAAGCACATTACTGCCAACGGTCAACCCGGATTTAGCATCTACTTGTGCTAAGTCATTGTAGATAATGATAGATCTATGACTAATGTCCTTCTGGTGGAGATAATGATAGCTCTGTGACTAATGTCCTTCTGGTGGAGATAATGATAGCTCTGTGACTAATGTCCTGGTGGAGATAATGATAGCTCTGTGACTACTGTCCTTCTGGTGGAGATAATGATAGCTCTGTGACTAATGTCCTTCTGGTGGAGATAATGATAGCTCTGTGACTACTGTCCTTCTGGTGGAGATAATGATAGCTCTGTGACTAATGTACTTCTTGTGGAGATAATGATAGCTCTGTGACTAATGTCCTTCTGTTGGACATAGATTAATCATTTTAAAGGATGAGGAAGGATGATGACCTGCCAATGTTGTTGTTGGTCGCATCATGAGCTGTGTTTTCTACAGCACTTACCCCTCATCTGTTCTGATTGTCCAGAGTCCCACCATCTCTCCCCCCAGAGCTGCACCTGGGGGACACTTCACCCCAGAGCTGCACCTGGGGGACACTTCACCCCAGAGCTGCACCTGGGGGACACTCCACCCCAGAGCTGCACCTGGGGGACACTCCACCCCAGAGCTGCACCTGGGGGACACTTCACCCCAGAGCTGCACCTGGGGGACACTTCACCCCAGAGCTGCACCTGGGGGACACTCCACCCCAGAGCTGCACCTGGGGGACACTTCACCCCAGAGCTGCACCTGGGGGACACTTCACCCCAGAGCTGCACCTGGGGGACACTTCACCCCAGAGCTGCACCTGGGGGACACTTCACCCCAGAGCTGCACCTGGGGGACACTTCACCCCAGAGCTGCACCTGGGGGACACTTCACCCCAGAGACTCATCATGCAGTCAGGGCCACGTTCAGTAGGCAGATTGTTGTGGAACGTTGCAGATAGAAGTGTATAAAGATCCCTTATTCTAGATGTTGGAGGCATGTTTGTTCTACATAGTACATTTATATCTGAACATTCCACAACATTATACCCTGCTGTGTTCTGACTTCTGAGTTCTGTACCTCAGTTTGACCTTGTGGTGACCATCTGATGTTGGTCTAGATGATGTGTTTTTATGGCATTTAATGTCAACTGTCTCTCTGCCGAGTCCCCAACAACCGGATGTTCTGGTTTTCAGGGGAAATGGAAAGAGAGCCTGTGACGAGACTTCCTCTTTTGGACGTTAACAAGGAGACACTCCATCTGAACTCCTCCTCCACATTTACTGGATTGGTTGAACAGTGCAGAAGAGACCAGTATGTAGGGGATCTAGTTTCAGACCAGTATGTAGGGGATCTAGTTTCAGACCAGTATGTAGGGGATCTAGTTTCAGACCAGTATGTAGGGGATCTAGTTTCAGACCAGTATGTAGGGGGATCTAGTTTCAGACCAGTATGTAAGTATCTAAGGTAGACTTTACGTCTGTGTGATCTAAGGTAGACTTTACGTCTGTGTGATCTAAGGTAGACTTTACGTCTGTGTGATCTAAGGTAGACTTTACGTCTGTCTGTGATCTAAGGTAGACTTTACGTCTGTCTGTGATCTAAGGTAGACTTTACGTCTGTGTGATCTAAGGTAGACTTTACGTCTGTGTGATCTAAGGTAGACTTTACGTCTGTCTGTGATCTAAGGTAGACTTTACGTCTGTCTGTGATCTAAGGTAGACTTTACGTCTGTCTGTGATCTAAGGTAGACTTTACGTCTGTGTGATCTAAGGTAGACTTTACGTCTGTCTGTGATCTAAGGTAGACTTTACGTCTGTCTGTGAAATAAGGTAGACTTTACGTCTGTCTGTGATCTAAGGTAGACTTTACGTCTGTGTGATCCAAGGTAGACTTTACGTCTGTCTGTGATCTAAGGTAGACTTTACGTCTGTGTGATCTAAGGTAGACTTTACGTCTGTGTGATCTAAGGTAGACTTTACGTCTGTCTGTGATTTACATTTTACATTTTAGTCATTTAGCAGACGCTCTTATCCAGAGCGACTTACAGTTAGTGAATGCATACATTTATTATTATTTTTTCATACTGAACCCACATCCCTGCCGGCCAAACCCTCCCCTACCTTGGACGACGCTCTGTCTGTCATCTAAGGTAGACTTTACGTCTGTGTGATCTAAGGTAGGCTTTACGTCTGTCTGTGATCTAAGGTAGACTTTACGTCTGTCTGTGATCTAAGGTAGACTTTACGTCTGTGTTATCTAAGGTAGACTTTACGTCTGTGTTATCTAAGGTAGACTTTACGTCTGTGTTATCTAAGGTAGACTTTACGTCTGTGTTATCTAAGGTAGACTTTACGTCTGTGTGATCTAAGGTAGACTTTACGTCTGTGTGATCTAAGGTAGACTTTACGTCTGTGTGATCTAAGGTAGACTTTACGTCTGTGTTATCTAAGGTAGAGCCATTGGTTTAATATATCCCTAATGACACCCTATTCTAAACATAGTGCAATACTTTTGACCTGAACCTTATGGGATGCAGTGGTTGCTCGGGGAGACATGTGACCTGTGTACTAGTGGCGCAGTGGTCTAAGGCACTGCATCGCAGTGCTAGCTGTGCCACTAGAGATCCTGGTTCGAATCCAGGCTCTGTCGTGGCCGGCCGCGACCGGGAGACCCATGGGGCGGCGCACAATTGGCCCAGCGTCGTCCAGGGTAGGGGAGGGAATGGCCGGCAGCGATGTAGCTCAGTTGGTAGAGCATGGCGTTTGCAACGCCAGGGTTGTGGGTTCGATTCTCACGGGGGGTCAGTATGAAAAAATATAAAATAATGTATGCACTAACTAACTGTAAGTCGCTCTGGATAAGAGCGTCTGCTAAATGACAAAAATGTAAATGTACTAGGGTTTAATAGCAGGAACTGGGTGACCGAGATTTCCTGGCCGAACTCACTCCCATTTCCTGGGATAAATAACTGAGAAACCAGTAAGTTAGGATAATTATTTATATGAACAGCATGACGTGAAATGGAACCGTTAAATTATTAGCAATGTCTTAATCTGGCTTCTCTACGGCCTTCCCTCTACTATCTGCTTGATCAGCCGTCAACGCTCAGGTGATGAAGATTTTTATTTTCCTGTCAAATCGGCAGTTGGCAACACGTCCCTTACGGGATTAATTGACACAAACATTACAATAATTCACTGTGTTAATTCTTCTTCCGGTGTTCTCTGCATTGCTCATCGCATAAAGAGTGAACAGGTTTAAGATAAAAGTCAATACATAATAGTAAATAAGGTTATCCAAACAATAATGATATCCTTAGAGCAGTAAAATAATATACATACATACATAACATACAGATACATAAATCCAGAAAATGAAACAGAAGGCATTTTAACCCAGTCTGTCACAGAGAGGAGATTCATCTGGGAGACAAGCCTCTACACAATCTATATACACACAGCCTCTACACAATCTATATACACACAGCCTCTACACAATCTATATACACACAGCCTCTACACAATCTATATACACACAGCCTCTACACAATCTATATACACACAGCCTCTACACAATCTATATACACACAGCCTCTACACAATCTATATACACACAGCCTCTACACAATCTATATACACACAGCCTCTACACAATCTATATACACACAGCCTCTACACAATCTATATACACACAGCCTCTACACAATCTATATACACACAGCCTCTACACAATATATATACACACAGCCTCTACACAATCTATATACACACAGCCTCTACACAATCTATATACACACAGCCTCTACACAATCTATATACACACAGCCTCTACACAATCTATATACACACGTACCATTTACCACATAGAAGCTAAATATCTTTATAATTGAATTATAGGTAGTCCTTTTATTCCAGGCTTTTATCTAAATATTCCGCAAACTGAAATACACAATGGACAAAAAAACATGTTATTTTCTCCTCATGGCTCAGCCACATAATGCCAGGGTATATCTGGTGGTCTGTTTCCTCAGCCACATAATGCCAGGGTATATCTCGTGGTCTGTCTCCTCAGCCACATAATGCCAGGGTATTGTCAGGTGTTGAGTGTGGATGCGGTGAGGGAATCAAGCGCAGGAAACACGGTCGTTCGTCAACAGACTTTAGTAAACAAAAAAGCAGCACCAAACAGGCGCACAGCCAACCCAACCCGGAGGCAAAATACAAAGTACGCACAACACACACAGTGCGTAAACTGACGATAGCGCACACAGTGCGGACTCTCGGAAAACAACAATCCTGAGAGTAATACCAGAGAGCAACAGCTTGACAAATAAACAATACCACATAACACCTGCCCCCACACACGAAAACTAAATAGGCAACCAAATCAAACACTAACAAGGGACAGGTGTACAAACAGACAAAACCAAACAAACATGAAACATCGAACGGTGGCAGCTAGTACTCCGGGGACGACGACCGCCGAAGCCTGCCCGAACAAGGAGGAGGAGCAGCCTCGGCCGAAACCGTGACAGGTATATCTGGTGGTCTGTCTCCTCAGCCACATAATGCCAGGGTATATCTGGTGGTCTGTCTCCTCATGGCTCAGCCACATAATGCCAGGGTATATCTGGTGGTCTGTCTCCTCAGCCACATAATGCCAGGGTATATCTGGTGGTCTGTCTCCTCAGCCACATAATGCCAGGGTATATCTGGTGGTCTGTCTCCTCAGCCACATAATGCCAGGGTATATCTGGTGGTCTGTCTCCTCAGCCACATAATGCCAGGGTATATCTGGTGGTCTGTCTCCTCAGCTACATAATGCCAGGGTATATCTGGTGGTCTGTCTCCTCAGCTACATAATGCCAGGGTATATCTGGTGGTCTGTCTCCTCAGCCCCATAATGCCAGGGTATATCTGGTGGTCTGTCTCCTCAGCCCCATAATGCCAGGGTATATCTGGTGGTCTGTCTCCTCAGCCACATAATGCCAGGGTATATCTGGTGGGCTGTCTCCTCAGCCACATAATGCCAGGGTATATCTGGTGGTCTGTCTCCTCAGCCACATAATGCCAGGGTATATCTGGTGGTCTGTCTCCTCAGCTACATAATGCCAGGGTATATCTGGTGGTCTGTCTCCTCAGCCACATAATGCCAGGGTATATCTGGTGGTCTGTCTCCTCAGCCACATAATGCCAGGGTATATCTGGTGGTCTGTCTCCTCAGCCACATAATGCCAGGGTATATCTGGTGGTCTGTCTCCTCAGCCACATAATGCCAGGGTATATCTGGTGGTCTGGCTCCTCAGCCACATAATGCCAGGGTATATCTGGTGGTCTGGCTCCTCAGCCACATAATGCCAGGGTATATCTGGTGGTCTGTCTCCTCAGCCACATAATGCCAGGGTATATCTGGTGGTCTGTCTGGAATCAGACCAAGCGTATATCGTGGTAGAAAGGACAATAGAGGATAAAATGAGTTTCATCCTCTATTTCTTCCAGGTCACAATAGTTACAGTCTTTCCTCTTCCGTTTCACCACAATACCGACCTGTTTCAATACGCAGAGACAATGTCCCTGATCATACCTGTGTACATAGCGATCTCTTGCTTTTAGGTAGGTTATACATAATAATATATCTCTCACACACAGATTCACCCTTAATCAAACAAAAGGTTCTCAATTTGGGTTTCTGATTAATCTCCACCACCCATTTATTTTCATATTGCATCAACAGTTGTTTTTTTTAACAATATACTATGTCTCAATTTAGTTTTCATACAGATGTTCACAGTCAGACTTGGAAAAGGTCAGACTTTTCAGTTGCCCAGGCTCCCCCTATGACTGGTTCAGAGAGACTGGGTTTTGTGGTGAGTAGGAGTTGACCTCAAACTGACCAGCAGACTGACTGGGTCAGAGAGACTGGAGTTTGTGGTGAATAGGAGTTGTCCGTTGTCTGTTTCAACCACATTAACGTGAACTGTGGGGCTTTTATATGACAGTGAAACACAGTTGATTCCAATGCCACCTCCATTCAGGAAACAAGGACATCGTTCTCCTCTCAACAGCACAATGTTTATTTATTTCAGAGATAGAATACAATGGCGGATCTATAGAAATAGAATGACTATGAATCTACCCACTGGGTACACACTGGTTGAATCAACACCCCGTAATTTCAATGAAATTGGAATAGACGTTGAATTGATGTCTGTACCCAGTGGGTAGCCGTTCAGTAAAAGTTATACTGAATTGAAAGCAGTGGTTGTGAGTCTGAACATTGATTCCTCAACAGACCTCTCTCTATGTGGAGATGGATTCCTCTAGACACGGCAGCCGTAGAGCTCTCTGACCAAACCCTTCTCTCGCTCTCTCTAATTCAATATGCTTTAATGGTACGAATAACAAGGTCAATGTTGCCAAAGCAAAGTGATACACACAATCATGACAATGACAGTGACAACAATAGAAATAGTAGCTACAATATTACAAGAATATATCTGAGTATACAAAACATTAGGAACACCTGCTCTTTCCATGACATAGACTGACCAGGTGAACCCAGGTGAAAGCTATGATCCCTTATTGATGTCACCTGTTAAAACAGTTGGAACACATTCCTAATGTTGAGTTGCACCCCCCTTTTGCCCTCAGAATAGCCTCAATTCGTCAGGGCATGGACTCTACAAGGTGTCAGATGTTCCACAGGGATGCTGGCCCATGTTGACTCCAACGCTTCCCACAGCTGTGTCAAGTTGGCTGGATGTCCTTTGGGTGGAGGACCATTCTTGATACACACAGGAAACTGTTGAGCGTGAAAAACCCAGCAGCGTTGCAGTTTTTGACACACTCAAACCGGTGCGCCTGGAACCTACTGCCATACCCTGTTCAAAGGCATTTAAATCTTATCTTGCCAATTCACCATCTGAATGACACACATACACAATCCATGTTTCAATAGTTTTAAGGATAAAAAATCCTTCTTTAACCTGTCTCCTCCCCTTCATCTACACAGATTGAAGTGGATTTAACAGGTGACATCAATAAGGGATTATAGTGTTCACCTGGATTAACCTGGTCAGTCTATGTCATGGAAAGAGCAGGTGTTCATAATGTTTTGTACACTCAGTGTGTATATACATTACATTGGGAAAGTATTCAGACCTCTTGACTTTTTCCACATTACAGCCTTATTCTAAAATTGATTGAATTATTTTTCCTCATCAATCTACAGACAATACCCCATAATGACAAAGCAAAAACAGGTTTTTAGAATTTTTTGCAAATGTATTAAAAAAACAAAACAGAAATACCTTATCTACATAAGTGTGGTCCTCTGTAGCTCAGCTGGTAGAGCACGGCGCTTGAAACGCCAAGGTAGTGGGTTCGATCCCCGGGACCACCCATACACAAAAATGTATGCACGCATGACTGTAAGTCGCTTTGGATAAAAGCGTCTGCTAAATGGCATATTATTATTATTATTATAAGTATTCAGACCCTTTGCTATGAGACTTGAAATTGAGCTCAGGTGCATCCTGTTTCCATTGATCATCCTTGAGATGTTTCTACAACTTGATTGGAGTCCACCTGTGGTAAATTCAATTGATTGGACATGATTTTGAAAGGCACACACCTGTCTATATAAGGTCCCACAGTTGACAGTGCATGTCAGAGCAAAAACCATGAGGTCAGAGGAATTGTCCGTAGAGCTCCGAGACAGGATTGTGTCGAGGCACAGATCTGGGGAAGGGTACCAAAACATTTCTGCAGCATTGAAGGGCCCCCATGAGAAACAACATTCTCTGGTCTGATGAAACCAAGATTGAACTCTTTGGCCTTGAGCGGATCTGCAGAGAAGAATGGGAGAAACTCCTCAAATACAGGTGTTCCAAGCTTGTAGTGTCATACCTTAGAAGACTCAAGGCTATAATCGCTGCCAAAGATGCCTCAACAAAGTACTGAGTCAAGGGTCTGAATACTTATGTAAAAGTAATATTATTATTATTATTATTATTATTATTATTATTATTATTATTCTTCTTCTTCAAAGTGATATATCCATTATTTTTAATAAATGTGAAAAAAATTCTAACAACCTGTTTTTGCTTTGTCATTATGGAATTTTGTGTGTAGATGAGGTAAAAAAAACTATGTAATCAATTTTAGAATAAGGCTGTAACGTAACAAAATGTGGAAAAAGTTACTTCACATTTTGTGTTACAGCCTCTATTAAAAACGGAGCGCTATCAAGATCATTGTTGATCATTGCTAGACAGCCATTTTCAAGTATTGCCATAGATTTTCATGTCGACTTAAGTAAAACCTGTAACTAGGCCACTCAGGAACATTCAATGTAATTTTGGTAACAACTCCAGTGTAGATTTGGCCTTGTGTTTTAGGTTATTGTCCTGCTGAAAGGTGAATTTATCTCCCAGTGTCTGTTGGAAAGCAGACTGGACCAGGTTTTCCTCTGGGATTTTGCCTGTTTAGCTCTATTCCGTTTCTTTTTATCCTAAAAAACTCCCCAGTCCTTAACGATGACAAGCATACCCATAACATGATGCAGCCACCACTATGCTTGGAAATATGAAGAGTGGTACTCAGTGATGTGTTGTGTTGGATTTGCCCCAAACTTACTTTGTATTCAGGACATGAAGTTCATTTCTTTGCCACATTTTTGGCAGTTTTTCTTTAGTGCCTTATTGCAAACAGGATACATGTTTTGGAATATTTTTATTATGTACAGGCTTCCTTCTTTTCACTCAATCATTTAGGTTAGTATTGTGGAGTAACCACTGTCCTCCCGAGTGGCGCAGTGGTCTAAGGTGGTCACTGCTAGCTGTGCCACTAGAGATCCTGGTTCGAATCCAGGCTCTGTCGTAGCCGGCCACGACCGGGAGACCCATGGGGCGGCGCACCATTGGTCCAGGGTAGGGGAGGGAATGGCCGGCAGGGATGTAGAGCATGGCGTTTGCAACGCCAGGGTTGTGGGTTCAATTCCCATGGGGGGCCAGTATAAAAAATAAAATAATGTATGCACTCACTAACTGTAAGTCGCTCTGGATAAGAGCGTCTGCTAAATGACAAAAATGTAATGTTGTAATGTTGATTCATCCTCAATTTTCTCCTATCAAAGCCATTCAACTCTGTAACTGTTTTAAAGTCACCATTGGCCTCATGGAGAAATCCCTGAGCAGTTTCCTTCCTCTACGGCAACTGAGTTAAGAAGGATTCTTGTATCTTTGTAGTGACTGGGTGTATTGATACACCATCCGAAGTGTAATGAATAACTTCAATGTCTGCAGATGTTTATTAAAAATGTTATCTACCAATAGGTGGCCTTCTTTTGCGAGGCATTGGGAAACCTCCCTGGTCTTTGGTTGAATCTGTGTTTGAAATTCACTTCTCGACTGGGAGACCTGACAGATAATTCTATGTGTGGGGTACAGAGATGAGGTAGTCATTCAAAAATCATGTTAACTTATTATGTGACTTTAGCAAATTTTTACTCCTTACAACTTATTTAGGCTTGCCTTAACAAAGGGGTTGAATACTTATTGACTCAAGACATTTCTACAAACATAATTCCACTTTGACATTATGAGGTATTGTGTGTAGGCCAGTGACACAAAATCTCAATTTAATAAATTTTAGATTCAGGCTGTAACACAACAAAATGTGAAAAAAGTCAAGGGGTGTGAATACTTGAGATTGAACTTGTCAATAAAGTCTACTGAATTGAAATTGAGAGATTTTTTTCTTTCATGAATTAGATTCTGAATGTTGACCATTATTTGACAAGGAATGTATTACTCAGCTTTAGGCTAAATCTAATCCAAGCGTTCCACATTTAGTTCTCATTCCATTTGATTCGTGGTAGTTGTGAGTTCCTGTAATGACTGAATTCCATGCTCTGTATTTACTGAAATGCATTTGTACCCAGTGAAAACACCAGTGGAATTCCCCTTAGTTTCCAGGCTGAACATATTGCCTGACACCCTGTGGTCAACATGTATACAACCATCTTAAGGGCCGGGGGGGAAATCTTGTACATTTTAACTAATTTGCATGTATTTAAATGCTGTTCACACACCATTTCGGTCACAATTTCTTTGTCACTAATTTGGGAGTTGGTCTGTTGTCTGCTTGTCTTAAAAGGGAAATGATGATGACGATGATGTGGCCGGTGACACTTTTCTTCTTGAAAGTCCCAATATCTTGAAAACTTGGCTGCTGACATGCAAAACATTTTGGGACTGTGTCAATAATGTAGAATAAGACAGCTACAGGATAGAGAGGTCATCAACGCGTCCCAGTAACGAGGTCAGTACGACTGGCCATTTGATTTGCTCTCCACAGCTGGATCGTGACGTTCCCGGGACTGCTTCTTACACCCTATGAGACAGTAGAGGAGTTGGAATGTCCTGCCATGTGTGTTATGAGGTCTGGTGATCAGACAGCTGGTTGGATTGATCTCCCAGGGGACAGTAAGACACCGTAGGGCCAGGCCATAGACCTACGTAGGGCCAGGCCATAGACCTACGTGGGGCCAGGCCATAGACCTACGTGGGGCCAGGCCATAGACCTACATGGGGCCAGGCCATAGACCTACGTGGGGCCAGGCCATAGACCTACGTGGGGCCAGGCCATAGACCTACGTGGGGCCAGGCCATAGACCTACATGGGGCCAGGCCATAGACCTACGTGGGGCCAGGCCATAGACCTACGTGGGGCCAGGCCATAGACCTACGTGGGGCCGGCCATAGACCTACGTGGGGCCAGGCCATAGACCTACGTGGGGCCAGGCCATAGACCTACGTGGGGCCAGCCATGTTGCCTTAATCAGACAGTCCCTAGACATGGAACAGGCAGCCTTAAACCCCTATGGGGCACTACAAACAAGTTTGATCTTGTGTTGGAAAGATAATACGGTTGGCCACAACAATATTATTTAAATGTTGTTATTAGGCTATTTAAATGTATTATAGCCAGTAACCATGCATTTCTGTAGGCTATTATATAGCAGGCTCAGCTATTGACTGTTACCCTGTTAAAGGCTGCCTGAAGGAGTCATGTAGGAAGGACTCGTCACGTTTAGCCGTTCTCCTTCCGGCACGACACATAACGGGTCCTTAACGGGACCGCATCAAGAGGCAGAATAAGGGAAAGCTTTATTTATTCGGTTGGATTTTAACGACATTGACACGCACCATTGTAACCCACTGTTATAATAACAACGCTTAAAAAAAAAAGTTTTATCATTTTGAAAAGGTTTGTTCCCATTTTCTCTGAAGTTAACACTCTTGCTACGGCCGTCTGTCACGTTCGTTGAAGGACGGGACGGACCAAGGCGCAGCGTGATATGCATACATGTTTATTATACAGAATAAACACAACGACAAAACAAGAAACGAAACGTGACGTCCAAGGTACACAAACAACATACCTCACACGGAGCAAGATCCCACAACCCACTAGTGCCAATAGGCTGCCTAAATATGGTCCCCAATCAGAGACAACGAGCTACAGCTGCCTCTGATTGGGAACCACACCGGCCAACATAGATCCATACATACTAGATCGTAGCACATACACAACAAAGAATATACACACCCTGACTCAACATATAAGAGTCCCCTGAGTCCGGGCGTGACATCGTCAAAGTTTATCTTGCTGCCATAGGGTGAATTGACGGCCAAGAGGGATCCAACAGAACTGGATTTTATAAGTGTTTTCTACATATACCAGAATATTAGTTATATACCAACATGGCTAGCTAAGTTATAAAATATGATCTTACAGTGTTTTGGCTTTCAAAAGGCACTTCAGACAAACAGATTGTAATTTTGGTGCACATAGAATGCCACGAGTGCTTTCAAGTGCGTATTCCGCAGCAGGTTTTCTTCACAATAGACTCATCCTTGTAACTGTGGATCAAACATAGCAATCATGAACTTTGATCATGTAAATGACATGAGTTTTCACATTTGAAAATGTGAAGTGCACATTTGGACTCATGGGTGTGTGGCTTGCTTTTATGACATCAAAGCGAATATTTATTATAATCCTCAATGTCTTTCAAAATACATCGAGTCCTCTTCATTTACAGCATTTCCTTCACTCAGACAAAACATTTGCAAAAGTTGACCAATCAGCAGGCTGGATGAGGGCAACTTGTTGTCACTTATGGTGCTCAAGTTCAGAACAGCTGTCAATCAAAACCCGTACAGAGCTGTGAAGGACAGAGCCTGAACTCTGACATCATGTACAGCATGTTACTGTACAGCCACTATGTTCAAATTTAGGCGTTTATCAATGACAAAATCAGCCATTTTCAACTGGTATTAGGGATGACAGCAAGGCTGCTTCGGACCTCAAATCAAACAAATTGCTGAAACACCAGATCCCAGTGTGGCTTTTTAACTTTGGGAAAAATACTTTGTGAAAGCGTTTTGGCACTCTCTGATTCTATCATAGACTGTTGTTTATTTATGTACTGAATAAATCTACCTCAGAAAACACCAGATGGGAAATACCCTCAGGACAACCATGTGACCATGGAGTGGGCATCCTCTGAGTCTGGAGAGGGAAGTCCCTATTCTGCCCCCTGCTACTAGTCAGAGAGTTAGCCGTTAACTCTTTACTTGTATACTGATATCAATCCTGATGGTTTTGGACTTTTCCAAGTATGGAAGAAGTGTGTCAGTTGTTTACATTTAACAGTGAGGGACCAAGGGACATCTTTAACAACTCTTCTGATAGTCACACACTGTGTTTCCTTTCCCTGGTTTCTGTCTGTCGATCGTTACATTACTGCCCCTATGTGACAACGTGTGCACAGCAGCAACCCACGTGAGATTGTGAGAGTGTGTGTGTGTGCCAAGCCTCCACTGGTGCTGTTGAATTCCTCACAGGGCCTTTAGTAACCCCCTCCCTTCCACTGGTGTAGGTGCTGTTGAATTCCTCACAGGGCCTTTAGTAACCCCCTCCCCTCCACTGGTGTAGGTGCTGTTGAATTCCTCACAGGGCCTTTAGTAACCCCCTCCCCTCCACTGGTGTAGGTGCTGTTGAATTCCTCACAGGGCCTTTAGTAACCCCCTCCCCTCCACTGGTGTAGGTGCTGTTGAATTCCTCACAGGGCCTTTAGTAACCCCCTCCCCTCCACTGGTGTAGGTGCTGTTGAATTTCATATGATGCACTTTCAGGAACTGTTTCAGGAATAGTTTCAGGAACAAGCCTCACAGGCAGATCAATGTCTGCCAATTAGGATTTGAGCGCTAAATGTAATTCCCTTCCACAAAAGCCAGAATTGAATGAGATTCAGAATAGATCCCAAAATGCTAAAAGCAGTCTGGTGGTCTTTGAAGATGGACTCGCCCCAGAGCCTTTGTTATGGTTTTGGTTTTGTTCATGAAACGGAGGAGCGGCGTCAGCGTTGTAAAATATATAACACATTCTGCTGTTCTATTGGGCGTGCCATGATATCCGGGGGGGGGAGTGTTCTTTGTTTGCAGTAAGTTTGGTTGTTGTTGTAATATCCCAAACGTACGTGGAAGTTTCTCCAATTGAGGATTCTGGTTTTAAATTGTATTTTTCCGCTGTTTGTTTTGTCTTTTACACTGCCACCCTCGTGGAACTTAGACAAGTAGAGGATCTATTCTGGAGTGGAGGACAAACTTGTCTTTTTGATTTTGACAGAAAAAAATTTGTTGCTGACACTTCTAGAGGCTGAAAGACGACTTTCACTTCCTCTAATGTTCGTGTACTGTGGAATATGTGGTCAGTTAGCTGCTAGCCAGTCTCTGAGGAGGGAGATTAGCTGCTAGCCCATCTCTGAGGAGGGAGATTAGCTGCTAGCCAGTCTCTGAGGAGGGAGATTAGCTGCTAGCCCATCTCTGAGGGAGATTAGCTGCTAGCCAGTCTCTGAGGAGGGAGATTAGCTGCTAGCCAGTCTCTGAGGAGGGAGATTAGCTGCTAGCCAGTCTCTGAGGAGGGAGATTAGCTGCTAGCCCATCTCTGAGGAGGGAGATTAGCTGCTAGCCAGTCTCTGAGGAGGGAGATTAGCTGCTAGCCAGTCTCTGAGGAGGGAGATTAGCTGCTAGCCCATCTCTGAGGAGGGAGATTAGCTGGTAGCCCATCTCTGAGGAGGGAGATTAGCTGCTAGCCCATCTCTGAGGAGGGAGATTAGCTGCTAGCCAGTCTCTGAGGAGGGAGATTAGCTGCTAGCCAGTCTCTGAGGAGGGAGATTAGCTGCTAGCCCATCTCTGAGGAGGGAGATTAGCTGCTAGCCAGTCTCTGAGGAGGGAGATTAGCTGCTAGCCCATCTCTGAGGAGGGAGATTAGCTGCTAGCCCATCTCTGAGGAGGGAGATTAGCTGCTAGCCCATCTCTGAGGGAGATTAGCTGCTAGCCCATCTCTGAGGGAGATTAGCTGCTAGCCCATCTCTGAGGGAGATTAGCTGCTAGCCCATCTCTGAGGGAGATTAGCTGGTAGCCAGTCTCTGAGGAGGGAGATTAGCTGCTAGCCAGTCTCTGAGGAGGGAGATTAGCTGCTAGCCCATCTCTGAGGAGGGAGATTAGCTGCTAGCCCATCTCTGAGGAGGGAGATTAGCTGCTAGCCCATCTCTGAGGAGGGAGATTAGCTGCTAGCCCATCTCTGAGGAGGGAGATTAGCTGCTAGCCCATCTCTGAGGAGGGAGATTAGCTGCTAGCCAGTCTCTGAGGAGGGAGATTAGCTGCTAGCCAGTCTCTGAGGAGGGAGATTAGCTGCTAGCCCATCTCTGAGGAGGGAGATTAGCTGCTAGCCAGTCTCTGAGGAGGGAGATTAGCTGCTAGCCAGTCTCTGAGGAGGGAGATTAGCTGCTAGCCCATCTCTGAGGAGGGAGATTAGCTGCTAGCCCATCTCTGAGGGAGATTAGCTGCTAGCCCATCTCTGAGGAGGGAGATTAGCTGCTAGCCCATCTCTGAGGAGGGAGATTAGCTGCTAGCCCATCTCTGAGGAGGGAGATTAGCTCTGCAGTTCCTCAAACATTTGTTTTTATGAGATTCTCTGCATTGTGTTCTCCGCTGAAGGGCCTCCCTCAACCAATGGAAAGCTGTCTTTAACATTCTGAACAGACACTCTTTCTCAAGCCCTCCTGTCTTTTACACTGCCACCCTCGTGGAACTTAGACAAGTAGAGGATCTATTCTGGAGTGGAGGACAAACTTGTCTTTTCGATTTTGACAGAAAAAAATTTGTTGCTGACACTTCTAGAGGCTGAAAGACGACTTTCACTTCCTCTAATGTTCGTGTACTGTGGAATATGTGGTCAGTTAGCTGCTAGCCAGTCTCTGAGGAGGGAGATTAGCTGCTAGCCCATCTCTGAGGAGGGAGATTAGCTGCTAGCCCATCTCTGAGGGAGATTAGCTGCTAGCCCATCTCTGAGGAGGGAGATTAGCTGCTAGCCAGTCTCTGAGGAGGGAGATTAGCTGCTAGCCAGTCTCTGAGGAGGGAGATTAGCTGCTAGCCCATCTCTGAGGAGGGAGATTAGCTGCTAGCCCATCTCTGAGGAGGGAGATTAGCTGCTAGCCCATCTCTGAGGAGGGAGATTAGCTGCTAGCCCATCTCTGAGGGAGATTAGCTGCTAGCCCATCTCTGAGGAGGGAGATTAGCTGCTAGCCCATCTCTGAGGAGGGAGATTAGCTGCTAGCCCATCTCTGAGGAGGGAGATTAGCTGCTAGCCCATCTCTGAGGGAGATTAGCTGCTAGCCCATCTCTGAGGAGGGAGATTAGCTGCTAGCCCATCTCTGAGGAGGGAGATTAGCTGCTAGCCAGTCTCTGAGGAGGGAGATTAGCTCTGCAGTTCCTCAAACATTTGTTTTTATGAGAAAATGTAAATGTAAAAAATCCTCTGCATTCCTGTTCTCCGCTGAAGGGCCTCCCTCAACCAATGGAAAGCTGTCTTTAACATTCTGAACAGACACTCTTTCTCAACCCCTCCTGTTACACTATAGACAGACAGAACCCTTTCTTTAGTAACCCCCCCCCCTCCACACAGGACCTTTAGTAACCCCCCCCCCTCCACACAGGACCTTTAGTAACCCCCCCCCCCCCCCACAGGACCTTTAGTACCCCCCCCCCCCCCCCCCCACAGGACCTTTAGTAACCCCCCCACAGGACCTTTAGTACCCCCCCCCCCCCCACAGGACCTTTAGTAACCCCCCCACAGGACCTTTAGTACCCCCCCCCCCACAGGACCTTTAGTAACCCCCCCACAGGACCTTTAGTACCCCCCCCCCCCCCCCACAGGACCTTTAGTAACCCCCCCACAGGACCTTTAGTACCCCCCCCCCACAGGACCTTTAGTAACCCCCCCACAGGACCTTTAGTACCCCCCCCCCCACAGGACCTTTAGTACCCCCCCCCCACAGGACCTTTAGTAACCCCCCCACAGGACCTTTAGTAACCCCCCCACAGGACCTTTAATACCCCCCCCCCCACAGGACCTTTAGTAACCCCCCCCCCCCCCCCCCCCACAGGACCTTTAGTACCCCCCCCCCCCCACCCCCCCCCCCACAGGACCTTTAGTAACCCCCCCACAGGACCTTTAGTACCCCCCCCCCACAGGACCTTTAGTAACCCCCCCCCCCCCTCCCCCCCCACAGGACCTTTAGTAACCCCCCCCCCCACCCCCCCCCCACAGGACCTTTAGTAACCCCCCCCACAGGACCTTTAGTACCCCCCCCCCCCCCCCACAGGACCTTTAGTAACCCCCCCACAGGACCTTTAGTACCCCCCCCCCACAGGACCTTTAGTACCCCCCCCCCCCCCCCCACAGGACCTTTAGTAACCCCCCCACAGGACCTTTAGTACCCCCCCCCACAGGACCTTTAGTAACCCCCCCACAGGACCTTTAGTACCCCCCCCCCACAGGACCTTTAGTACCCCCCCCCCACAGGACCTTTAGTACCCCCCCCCCCCCCACCCCCCCCCCACAGGACCTTTAGTACCCCCCCCCCCACAGGACCTTTAGTAACCCCCCCCACAGGACCTTTAGTAACCCCCCCACAGGACCTTTAGTACCCCCCCCCCACAGGACCTTTAGTACCCCCCCCCCCACAGGACCTTTAGTACCCCCCCCCCACAGGACCTTTAGTAACCCCCCCACAGGACCTTTAGTAACCCCCCCACAGGACCTTTAGTACCCCCCCCCCCCACAGGACCTTTAGTAACCCCCCCCCCCACCCCCCCCCCCACAGGACCTTTAGTAACCCCCCCCACAGGACCTTTAGTACCCCCCCCCCCCCCCCACAGGACCTTTAGTAACCCCCCCACAGGACCTTTAGTACCCCCCCCCCCACAGGACCTTTAGTACCCCCCCCCCCCCCCCCCACAGGACCTTTAGTAACCCCCCCACAGGACCTTTAGTACCCCCCCCCACAGGACCTTTAGTAACCCCCCCACAGAACCTTTAGTACCCCCCCCCCACAGGACCTTTAGTACCCCCCCCCCACAGGACCTTTAGTACCCCCCCCCCCCACCCCCTCCCCCCACAGGACCTTTAGTAACCCCCCCACAGGACCTTTAGTACCCCCCCCCCACAGGACCTTTAGTAACCCCCCCACAGGACCTTTAGTACCCCCCCCCCCACAGGACCTTTAGTACCCCCCCCCACAGGACCTTTAGTAACCCCCCCCACAGGACCTTTAGTAACCCCCCCACAGGACCTTTAGTACCCCCCCCCACAGGACCTTTAGTACCCCCCCCCCCCCCCCCACAGGACCTTTAGTAACCCCCCCCACAGGACCTTTAGTAACCCCCCCCCCACAGGACCTTTAGTAACCCCCCCCCCACAGGACCTTTAGTAACCCCCCCACAGGACCTTTAGTAACCCCCCCCACAGGACCTTTAGTAACCCCCCCACAGGACCTTTAGTACCCCCCCCCCACAGGACCTTTAGTACCCCCCCCCCCACAGGACCTTTAGTACCCCCCCCCCACAGGACCTTTAGTAACCCCCCCCCCACAGGACCTTTAGTAACCCCCCCCCCACAGGACCTTTAGTAACCCCCCCACAGGACCTTTAGTAACCCCCCCCACAGGACCTTTAGTAACCCCCCCACAGGACCTTTAGTACCCCCCCCCCACAGGACCTTTAGTACCCCCCCCCCCCACAGGACCTTTAGTACCCCCCCCCCACAGGACCTTTAGTAACCCCCCCACAGGACCTTTAGTAACCCCCCCACAGGACCTTTAGTACCCCCCCCCCCCACAGGACCTTTAGTAACCCCCCCCCCCCCCCCCCCCCCCCCACAGGACCTTTAGTAACCCCCCCCCCCCACGGGACCTTTAGTAACCCCCCCCCACAGGACCTTTAGTACCCCCCCCCCCCCCCCCCCACAGGACCTTTAGTAACCCCCCCACAGGACCTTTAGTATCCCCCCCCCCACAGGACCTTTAGTAACCCCCCCCCCCCCCCCACAGGACCTTTAGTACCCCCCCTCCCCCCCCCACAGGACCTTTAGTAACCCCCCCACAGGACCTTTAGTACCCCCCCCCCACAGGACCTTTAGTAACCCCCCCACAGGACCTTTAGTACCCCCCCCCCCCCACAGGACCTTTAGTAACCCCCCCACAGGACCTTTAGTACCCCCCCCCCCACAGGACCTTTAGTACCCCCCCCCTCACAGGACCTTTAGTAACCCCCCCACAGGACCTTTAGTAACCCCCCCACAGGACCTTTAGTACCCCCCCCCCACAGGACCTTTAGTACCCCCCCCCCCCCACAGGACCTTTAGTACCCCCCCCCACAGGACCTTTAGTAACCCCCCCCCACAGGACCTTTAGTACCCCCCCCCCACAGGACCTCAACGTGATCAAGACAAAGGAGATGATTGTGGACTACAGGAAAAAGAGGACCGAGCACGCCCCCCATTCTCATCGACGGGGCTGTAGTGGAGCAGGTTGAGAGCTTCAAGTTCCTTGGTGTCCACATCACCAACAAACTATCATGGTCCAAACACACCAAGACAGTTGTGAAGAGGACACGACAAAGCCTATTCACCCTCAGGAGACTGAAAAGATTTGGCATGGGTCCTCAGATCCTCAAAAAGTTCTACAGCTGTACCATCGAGAGAAACCTGACTGGGTGCGTCACTGCCTGGTATGGCATCTGTTCGGCCTCCGACCGCAAGGCACTAAAGAGGGTAGTGTGTACGGCCCAGTACATCACTGGGGCCAAGCTTCCTGCCATCCAGGACCTCTATACCAGGCGGTGTCAGAGGAAGGCCCTCAAAATTGTCAAAGACTCCAGCCACCCTAGTCATAGACTGTTCTCTCTGCTACCGCACGGCAAGCGGTACCGGAGCTCCAAGTCTAGGTCCAAAAGGCTTCTTAACAGCTTCTACCCCCAAGCCATAAGACTCCTGAACCGGTGAAATGAAGAACGCAATCTGCTTTATCTCTTAACGTATTGCACAAGTTTACTGCAGGTATTTACTTAAAAAGTAGCTTAAAATATTCAAATGTATTGAAAAACGTCAAATAAATAATTTCAATGGTATTGCCGTTATTGAAAAACCATTCCGTGGCTATTTCCAAATACCCCGGTATGAGGTATACCGCCCAAGCCTAATTTCTAATACCTTTTAAGACTTTTTCTTGTAGATGTCTTTTAAGACCCTTTTTCCATCCGTTTGAACAGCCTTTACAGTTTGATCAATGCCTTCATTTCTCAAAAATATAGACTCTTAGCTTTCATTTGACAGCCAATTTGACATGCTCCTATGAACTTCACGTTGATGCTCATGAGTCCTTTTACATGGAAATTATCTGAAACGTTTACCTATCCCAAATGCCTTTTTGGAAACGATTGATCAAATTATGATATGTAAAAAGATGAGTTGTGTAAATGACTTTCTAAAAATGGTTAAAACAGATACAACTGGTGGTTCTGTCTTCATGCTGTCTCTTTCCCTTCTAGTGCCAGCTCTTCTGAATGAGCCCACTGTGTGGACTCTTGTCTTCCAGTACAACTGTGTGTGGGAGAGGGAGGAAGAGGAAGAGGAAGAGGGAGAGAGAGAGAGCAGCACAGCTGTGCACAAATGATCTGTTGAAGGCTTCAGATTTCCGCCCACTCCTCTTTCACCTCCCTCCCTCCCTCCCTCCCTTCCTCTCCTCCCTCCCACTCCTCACTCTTCTCCCTCCCTCCCTCCCTCCCTCCCTCCCTCCCTCCCTCCCTCCCTCCCTCTTCTCCCTCCCTCCCCCTCTCTCTCTCCTCACTCTTCTCCCTCTCCTCCCTCCCTCTCCTCCTCTCCCTGCCACTCCTCACTCTTCTCCCTCCCTCCCTCCCTCCCTCCCTCCCTCCCTCCCTCCCTCCCTCCCTCCCTCCCTCCCTCCCTCCCACTCCTCACTCTTCTCCCTCCCTCCCTCCCTCCCTCCCTCTTCTCCCTCCCTCCCCCTCTCTCTCTCCTCACTCTTCTCCCTCCCTCCCTCCCCCCTCCTCCCTCCCTCCCTCCCCCTCCCTCCTCCCTCCCCCCTCCTCCCCCTCCTCCTCCCTCCCTCCCCCCTCCCTCCTTCCCTCCTCCCTCCCCCCTCCTCCCTCCCTCCTCCTCCCTCCCCCTCTCTCTCTCCTCCACTTCTCTCTCTCCTTTCTGAATGTATCTGCAGTCTTTGTGTTGTCATTCTACAGAGCAGGAGGAGCAGGATCCCAGACCTTCACACTAACTAGCCTTATGTCAAGACCACTTAGTAGTGTGTTGATCATTTCATTCAATCGGTGTATTTCATAGTTCTGTAAAGTTTATCCTAATCTAAAATGTATCCATATAAACTCCCAGATTAATCCTGCAGCATTTGTCTTGGCAGTTTGTATGCATAAACAGCTGTGAGGTATTCATGCATAATGCTGAAGATGACAGAGGAACCTCCCTCCTCTCAGCCCTTACCTACATAAGGGACGCAGACGGCGAAACCAGACGTCCTCCACAAGGGTCATCAGACACACTAGCTAGGGTTCCATCCAATTGGCAACAGATTTTCATGAATATTCTAGAATCTGCACAAAGTGTGTGCTGACATAGTGCACACAATGTACTTTTTCTCTTCAGTTTTCATGTACCCAATAAAAAGTTCAATATGTTTCCATCGCATTTTCAACTCTAACGATAGTTTTGTCACCAAAAACTGTTGCGTTAAATAGCAAATGTGCCTCCTCTGGTCTTGGCACGTGCGTTCTAGCCAACAGCGTGCAGATTCATGAGATTATGGATAAGAGCAAGAATATTTTTATTTATCGATCATCATGTCACCAGAATAGGACCCTCTATATTTATTGGATAGGAGCATCAAGCTCATCACCGTGCCCTTTCACCAGCCTGTGAAGTTCATTATAATATATATACCACGCACCATTTAATCACTTGACTCCAAATATACTTCGATATGGTTCTGATATTTGAGCATAAAGGCGTTTCCAGCACCATTTCCCGCATAACAAAAAGATCCCACCATGTCCAATGATCTAATTATCTATCAGCATGTATAAAATTACACCGAAACGTCCTGTTTCCATCACAGCTGTCGTGATTTTTTAACAGATAAAAAGAAATCCAATACAACTTCTTTCCCAAATAAATGGTTTAATCTTTTTATTTCCATGAGAGAAATGTGAACTCTATGTTGACCTTGATGTTTAAAGGGGCAACTACATAATTATTTAACTGAGCAATAGATTAACCAATGGAAGTTTAAAAGATAATTGACAAAATGGTAATAATTAAAACAAACTAAATCAAACCCAGTTCAGAAACTTTTTGTGTGAACTTTGGAGACGGCAGCCCTGGGGAAGTCCTTTGTCCAAAGCTTGTTGAATGCATACACTGAAACAATCAGAAAACAAAACAAAATTAGGATGCTTAAAACATTTTATTTTGGCATAAAAGGTAGAAATTGAGTTATGCCTAATATGGCAATTCATATTATTTTTCCAAAATTTATTTGTTACACCAAAAAAATGCTAGGTTAAAAAGAACCCCATTTGGGTCATTTCGACAACCCAGCTCTGGGTCAATATTGGCCAAACACAACATTGGGTTAATTCAACCCAGGGGGTTTGGGTTTTGCTTCTAACCCAGCACATTGGGTTGGGGGATTGACCCAGCAGCTGGGTAATTTATGTAGTCCTTAGCTTATTTTCAGTGTCATCCTAATTTCAATGTTGCTTATATTTTTGCTGGGTTAAAACCAATCCCTACCATCCCAGCCCCTCCCTTTCCTTTCCTATAAATTCCTTTTAACAACATTTTCAAAATACCCAAATCTTTCAAGATGTACCTGGCAATACCCGGCTACTACTCAAGCTTGGTGTGTCCACAGTCCTATGTATTCATGTGTGTCCCGAGGACCTCCCCTCGTGTATAAAAAACGTGGTGTTTACAGAATACTCACTGCTTTTATGTTCTTTAACTTCACCATACCTGGGGGTGATGCAACCGGTCAGGATGCTCTCGATGGTGCAGCTGTAGAACTTTTTGAGGATCTGGGGACCCATGCCAAATCTTTTCAGTCTCCTTAGGGGGAAAAGGTGTTGTCGTGCCCTCTTCACGACTGTCTTGGTGTGTTTGGACCATGATAGTTTGTTGGTGATGTGGACACCAAGGAACTTGAAGCCCTCGACCCGCTCCACTACAGCCCCGTCGATGTTAATGGGGGCCTGTTCGGCTTTCCTTTTCCTGTAGTCCACGATCAGCTCCTTTGTCTTGGTCACGTTGAGGGAGAGGTTGTTATCCTGGCACCACATGGCCATGTCTCTGACCTCCTCCCTATAGGCTGTCTCATCATTGTCGGTGATCAGGCCTACCACTGTTGTGTCATCTGCAAACTTAATGATGGTGTTGGAGTCGTGCCTGGCCATGCAGTCATGGGTGAACAGGGAGTACAGGAGGGGACTGAGCACGCACCCCTGAGGGGCCCCCGTGTTGAGGATCAGTGTGGCTGATGTGTTGTTACCTACCCTTACCACCTGGGGGCGGCCCGTCAGGAAGTCCAGGATCCAGTTGCAGAGGGAGGTGTTTAGTCCCAGGGTCCTTAGCTTAGTGATGAGCTTCATGGGCACTATGGTGTTGAACGCTGAGCTGTAATCAATGAATAGCATTCTCACGTAGGTGTTCCTTTTGTTCAGGTGGGAAAGGGCAGTGTGGAGTGCGATTGAGATTGAGTCATCTGTGGATCTGTTCGGGTGATATGCGAATTGGAGTGGGTCTAGGGTATCCGGGATGATGCCATGACCAGCCTTTCAAAGCTGGCAGACGTGAGTAAGACATTTAAGTGTGTTAACCCTCGCAAGGCTGCTGGCCCAGACAGCATCCCTAGCCGCGTCCTCAGAGCATGCGCAGCCAAGCTGGCTGGAGTGTTTACGGACATATTCAATCTCTCCCTATCCCAGTCTGCTGTCCCCACTTGCTTCAAGATGTACACCATTGTTCCTGTACCCAAGAAAGCAAAGGTAACTGAACTAAATGACTATCGCCCCATAGCACTCACCTCTGTCATCATGAAGTGCTTTGAGAGGCTAATTAAGGATCATATCACCTCTACCTTATCTGACACCCTAGACCCACCCTAGACCCACTTCAATTTGCATATCGCCCCAATAGATCCACAGATGATGCAATCGCCATCGCACTGCACACTGCCCTATCCCATCTGGACAAGAGGAATACCTATGTAAGAATGCTGTTCATTGACTTTAGCTCAGCATTCAACACCATAGTACCCTCCAAGCTCATCATTAAGCTCGAGGCCCTGGGTCTGAACCCCGGCCCTGTGCAACTGGGTCCTGGACTTCCTGACGGGCCGCCCCCAGGTGGTGAAGGTAGGAAACAACACCTCCACTTCGCTGATCCTCAACACTGGGGCCCCACAAGGGTGCGTGCTCAGCCCCCTCCTGTACTCCCTGTTCACCCATGACTGCGTGGCCAAGCACGCCTCCAACTCAATCATCAAGTTTGCAGACGACACAACAGTAGTAGGCCTGATTACCAACAATGATGACACAGCCTACAGGGAGGAGGTGAGGGCCCTGGCGGAGTGGTGCCAGGAAAATAACCTCTCCCTCAACGACAACAAAACGAAGGAGCTGATCGTGGACTTCAGGAGACAGCAGAGGGTGCACCCCCCCATCCACATCGACGGAATCAAGTTCTTCGGCGTACACATCACTGACAATCTGAAATTGTCCACCCACACAGACAGTGTGGTGAAGAAGGCGCAACAGTGCCTCTTCAACCTCAGGAGGCTGAACATTTTTGGCTTGGCCCCTAAGACCCTCACAAACTTTTACAGATGCACCATTGAGAGCATCCTGTCGGGCTGTATCACCGCCTGGTACGGCAACTGCACCGCCCGGAACCGCAGGGCTCTCCAGAGGGTGGTGCGGTCTGCCCAATGCATCACCAGAGGCAAACTACCCGCCCTCCAGGACACCTACAGCACCCGATGTCACAGGAAGGCCAAAAAGATAATCAAGGACATCAACCACCCGAGCCACGGCCTGTTCACCCCGCGATCATCCAGAAGGCGAGGTCAGTACAGGTGCATCAAAGCTGGGATCGAGAGACCGAAAACAGCTTCTATCTCAAGGCCATCAGACTGTTAAATAGCCATCACTAGCCGGCTACCACCCGGTTACATCTCAAGGCCATCAGACTGTTAAATAGCCATCACTAGCCGGCCTCCACCCGGTTACTCAACCCTGCACCTTAGAGGTGGCTGCCCTATATACATAGACATGGAATCACATGGAATCACTGGCCACTTTAATAATGGAACACTAGTCACTTTAATAAAGTTTACAAACTGCTTTACTCATTTCATATGTATATACTCGATTCTACTGTATTTTATTCAATGCCATTCCGACATTGCTCGTCCTAATATTTATATATTTCTTAATTCCATTATTTTACTTTTAGATTTGTGTATTGTTGTGAATTGTTAGATATTACTGCACTGTTGGAGCTAGGAACACAAGCATTTCGCTACACCCGCAATAACATCTGCTAAATATGTGTATGTGACCAATACAATTTGATTTGATTTGGAATTATATGCAGACATTGTGATGCAATTCAAGATCAATAAATGGATTCAAGATGAATAAATGTTGTTGACACATTAAACCAATACAAATGAAATGCAGTACTTTAACTGATGCATTACAAATGATTTCCATTTGATTTGATTGATTCCATTGCCATTCATGGTGCAGTAGACACGTTTTACCTTTAATGACCAGTAGATGGCAGTATTGACCTGATATGAGAAGCTGTCACCCTTAGCAGGTCAGTGTGGTATTGACCTGATATGAGAAGCTGTCACCCTTAGCAGGTCAGTGCAGTATTGACCTGATATGAGAAGCTGTCACCCTCAGCAGGTCAGTGCAGTATTGACCTGATATGAGAAGCTGTCACCCTCAGCAGGTCAGTGTGGTATTGACCTGATATGAGAAGCTGTCACCCTCAGCAGGTCAGTGCAGTATTGACCTGATATGAGAAGCTGTCACCCTCAGCAGGTCAGTGTGGTATTGACCTGATATGAGAAGCTGTTACCCTCAGCAGGTCAGTGCAGTATTGACCTGATATGAGAAGCTGTCACCCTCAGCAGGTCAGTGCAGTATTGACCTGATATGAGAAGCTGTCACCCTCAGCAGGTCAGTGCAGTATTGACCTGATATGAGAAGCTGTCACCCTCAGCAGGTCAGTGCAGTATTGACCTGATATGAGAAGCTGTCACCCTTAGCTGGTCAGTGTGGTATTGACCTGATATGAGAAGCTGTCACCCTCAGCAGGTCAGTGTGGTATTGACCTGATATGAGAAGCTGTTACCCTCAGCAGGTCAGTGCAGTATTGACCTGATATGAGAAGCTGTCACCCTCAGCAGGTCAGTGTAATTCACCATTGTAACCAGGAACACGTTTTAATGAATAAAACAGAAAGAAATCTAGAGACCAATGAGAATAAGCGTCCAAGGTTAGTCCAGCAGCTGACCACGCTGTTAATATAGTAAGAAAATATGTATATATATATATATAGAAAATACCACAACAGAGAAAATTGACACTTGGCACAGTGTTATAGGACACCTTCAGTGTTATAGGACACCTTCAGTTAAACAATCAGATAAGCAGTAAAGAACGTCTCTTTTTTTGCCACATTAATTCACTTCGATTTCACGTAAATAGCGTCCGAGAATAGCCGACGTTGCGGTGGGTTACAAACTGGGTCAGGGAGAGGTTGAAAATGGCAGTGAAGACACTTGCCAGT
Organism: Coregonus lavaretus; assembly: GCF_964263955.1. NCBI lineage: Eukaryota > Metazoa > Chordata > Actinopteri > Salmoniformes > Salmonidae > Coregonus > Coregonus lavaretus. The sequence continues at coordinate 305,806 of NW_028163054.1, read as the reverse complement.
TGGTCCGCTCATGCTCTAAGTACACGTCCTGGTAATCCGTCTGGCCCCGTGGCTTTGTGGATGTTGACCTGTTTAAAGGTCTTACTCACATCGTCTACGAGAGCGTGATCACACAGTCATCTGGAACAGCTGGTGCTCTCATGCATGCTTCAGTGTTGTGTTTTATTATTATAATTTATTTTCTGTGAGTCAAATTTTTTTTTTCCTTTTCTTTTAGGGGGTAGTTCAGCTTTAATACTGTAGATAGATTGTAGCTTGCATCAATGTAACTGTCTGCATCATTTCCAATCCCCTATATATTATTATGTAAATATATATTATTTAAAATATATTTTCCTTTATTTTCCCCTCCCCTAATTGGAGTAAACTAATGGACTTAGGCTTCTACTTCCAGCTTATACACACTATATACATTTTACAGACACAATGTATTTTATAATAGCTCTCTTTTGTTTGTTTTTAATCCCATCCTTCAGCTACCATCAACCCCTCCCATCTATCTCTGAAGACCATCCAGTTTGATATATCTTGCATTATATTTTTTACTGTGCTGTTTCACAACAGTTTTGAACCTATATACATTTTATGGACACAGTATGTTTCACATTAGTTATCTTGTTGTTTTTAGTCCCACCCTTCAGCTCCACTCAACCCCTCCCATCTACAGTGGCTTGCGAAAGTATTCACCACCCTTGGCATTTTTCTATTTTGTTGCCTTACAACCTGGAATTAAAATGGATTTTGGGGGGGTTATCTTTGGTCTCTTTGTTGCCTCTGATTAATGCCCTCCTTCCCTGGTCCGTGAGTTTTGGTGGGCGGCCCTCTCTTGGCAGGTTTGTTGTGGTGCCATATTCTTTAAATTTTTTGATAATGGATTTAATGGTGCTCCGTGGGATGTCCAAAGTTTCTGATTTTTTTTATAACCCAACCCTGATCTGTACTTCTCCACAACTTTGTCCCTGACCTGTTTGGAGAGCTCCTTGGTCTTCATGGTGCCGCTTGCTTGGTGGTGCCCCTTGCTTAGTGGTGTTGCAGACTCTGGGGACTTTCAGAACAGGTGTATATATACTGAGATCATGTGACAGATCATGTGGCACTTAGACTGCACACAGGTGGACTTTATTTAACTAATTATGTGACTTCTGAAGGTAATTGGATGCACCAGATCTTATTTAGGGGCTTCATAGCAAAGGGGGTGAATACATATGCACGCACCACTTTTCCATTATTTATATTTTTGCATTTTTTGAAACAAGTTATTTTTTTAATTTAACTTCATCAATTCAGACTATTTTGTGTATGTCCATTACATGAAATCCACATAAAATCAATTTAAATTACAGTTTGTAATGCAACAAAATAGGAAAAACGCCAAGGGGGATGAATATGTTTTGCAAGGCACTGTATCTCTTAACACCATCAATCTTTCTTTTCTATTTGACATATTCAACTGATGTTTCACAAAAGTTCTGAACCTTTCTATTCTCATAGTTTCTTACAGATTGTAAGTTAAAGATAAACATTTTGCTAAAAGTATTATTATATTATTGATCGATTGACTATGACTTTTCAAATCACCCAGCAGTGCTATCTGCAGGGTTAGCTTCAGGTAAATGTTGGGATTCTTCTTCCATTCCTGGACCTGTGACCAAAAACAACTTGCTTAACGATGGGGAGAAGGTGTGCTTAACGATGGGGAGAAGGTGTGCTTAACGATGGGGAGAAGGTGTGCTTAACGATGGGGAGAAGGTGTGCTTAACGATGGGGAGAAGGTGTGCTTAACGATGGGTAGCAGGTGTGCTTAACGATGGGGAGTAGGTGTGCTTAACGATGGGGACCAGGTGTGCTTAACGATGGGGAGCAGGTGTGCTTAACGATGGGGAGCAGGTGTGCTTAACGATGGGGAGCAGGTGTGCTTAACGATGGGGAGCAGGTGTGCTTAACGATGGGGAGCAGGTGTGCTTAACGATGGGGAGCAGGTGTGCTTAACGATGGGGAGAAGGTGTGCTTAACGATGGGTAGCAGGTGTGCTTAACGATGGGGAGTAGGTGTGCTTAACGATGGGGACCAGGTGTGCTTAACGATGGGGAGCAGGTGTGCTTAACGATGGGGAGAAGGTGTGCTTAACGATGGGTAGCAGGTGTGCTTAACGATGGGGAGTAGGTGTGCTTAACGATGGGGACCAGGTGTGCTTAACGATGGGGAGCAGGTGTGCTTAACGATGGGGAGAAGGTGTGCTTAACGATGGGGAGAAGGTGTGCTTAACGATGGGGAGAAGGTGTGCTTAACGATGGGGAGCAGGTGTGCTTAACGATGGGGAGAAGGTGTGCTTAACGATGGGGAGCAGGTGTGCTTAACGATGGGGAGCAGGTGTGCTTAACGATGGGGAGCAGGTGGGCTTAACGATGGGGAGAAGGTGTGCTTAACGATGGGGAGAAGGTGTGCTTAACGATGGGGAGAAGGTGTGCTTAACGATGGGGAGCAGGTGTGCTTAACGATGGGGAGCAGGTGTGCTTAACGATGGGGAGCAGGTGTGCTTAATGTGGGTTGCCAGAACCGGTTGTTAGTAGACCGGTAATGTTGAGTGCCGGAGGGAGGGAGCAGGAGTGACACTGATGTTATGGAAGATGGCTGGTTTTCAATAATCTGTTGTTGGATTTCCCACCGTCTTTATTTTCAACTACCATTTGCACAAAGACAGCCTCCTGTTCATCTGTAAATAGACGTGTTCTACCATCACGTGGTGGTCGTCTTTCAGTTCTACAATAACAAAATAGCCTACAGTACAGTAAACACTACAGTAACACAGTATACAAGATAAACCATTTTACAAAGTAGTATCGCTCCCAGTTTCCTCCATCCAGTAATACATGAAACATTGACTTTGTTTCCCCTTACAGTATGTATTGGAATCTACAGTCTTTACTGAGCTTTACGTTGTACTGTCAAGTAGTAAAAGTAGTAGACAGGTCCAACGTCTGCAGTACATGCCTATTGTCATTTTGGAACATCCGATTGATGGATGCTACGGTGAAGCGGCTCAGAATGGGCTGCACTCCCAGCCTCTGTCAAGGTCAAACCGTGGTTGACCACATGGGCTGCACTCTCTGCCCAGCCTCTGTCAAGGTCAAACCGTGGTTGACCACATGGGCTGCACTCTCTGCCCCTGTCAAGGTCAAACCGTGGTTGACCACATGGTCTGCACTCTCTGCCCAGCCTCTGTCAAGGTCAAACCGTGGTTGACCACATGGTCCACCACAGTCTCCTTGTTTTATTTTACAACCATAACACAGAGCAATCAACATATACATACTGTACATATAAAAAACTAAACAAAGACGGAGACAGATACACAATCCCCCTTAATGGCTAATCTAATCTCCCTCTTGACAGGTAGCTCAGGAACACCCGCATCATCAGCTGGCTGCTCCACCTGCAAGAGGCTCCAGCAGCACCGGTGGCCAGGGTACCTGAGGACAGAGTTACCCAGGCTACAGAGCACCCTGGCTGGGGAGGAGGGGAGGACAGCCTGCCTGACCAACGGAGCATGTCTTGGGATGAACAGGCAGAACGGTTACAGTGACGTCATAAAGATGAGCCTGAGACTGCCTGTCCAACCAGCTGGCTCATGTGTCTCAGTCAGCCAGCAGCTCTCTCCTCTGGAGACATACAGCTCAGAAGCATACAAACCATCCCTAAGTTACCAAAACAACCACTTAATTTCCTCCTTTCCCACTCCTCTGCTCCTCTACTCCTCTCCTCCTCTCCTCCTCTCACACCCCTCCTTTCCTCTCCTTATCTCACAGGAAGAGAAGTGTTGTGTCACTAAGTGTTCATCATCCAGCCCTCAGGCCAGTTCCCCCAGCCCTCAGGCCAGTTCCCCCAGCCCTCAGGCCAGTTCCTCCAGCCCTCAGGCCAGTTCCCCCAGCCCTCAGGCCAGTTCCCCCAGCCCTCAGGCCAGTTCCCCCGGCCCTCAGGCCAGTTCCCCCAGCCCTCAGGCCAGTTCCCCCAGCCCTCAGGCCAGTTCCCCCAGCCCTCAGGCCAGTTCCCCCAGCCCTCAGGCCAGTTCCCCCAGCCCTCAGGCCAGTTCCCCCAGCCCTCAGGCCAGTTCCCCCATCCCTCAGGCCAGTTCCCCCAGCCCTCAGGCCAGTTCCCCCAGCCCTCAGGCCAGTTCCCCCAGCCTTCAGGCCAGTTCCCCCAGCCCTCAGGCCAGTTCCCCCAGCCCTCAGGCCAGTTCCCCCAGCCATCAGGCCAGTTCCCCCAGCCCTCAGGCCAGTTCCCCCAGACCCAGACCCAGGTCCCCTAACCCCAGACCCAGGACCCCTAACCCCAGACCCAGACCCAGGTCCCCTAACCCCAGACCCAGGTCCCCTAACCCCAGACCCAGACCCAGGTCCCCTAACCCCAGACCCAGGTCCCCTAACCCCAGACCCAGGTCCCCTAACCCCAGACCCAGACCCAGGTCCCCTAACCCCAGACCCAGACCCAGGTCCCCTAACCCCAGACCCAGGTCCCCTAACCCCAGACCCAGACCCAGGTCCCCTAACCCCAGACCCAGGTCCCCTAACCCCAGACCCAGGTCCCCTAACCCCAGACCCAGGTCCCCTAACCCCAGACCCAGGGCCCCTAACCCCAGACCCAGGTCCCCTAACCCCAGACCCAGGTCCCCTAACCCCAGACCCAGGTCCCCTAACCCCAGACCCAGGTCCCCTAACCCCAGACCCAGGCCCAGGTCCCCTAACCCCAGACCCAGGTCCCCTAACCCCAGACCCAGGTCCCCTAACCCCAGACCCAGGTCCCCTAACCCCAGACCCAGGTCCCCTAACCCCAGACCCAGGTCCCCTAACCCCAGACCCAGGTCCCCTAACCCCAGGTCCCCTAACCCCAGGTCCCCTAACCCCAGACCCAGGTCCCCTAACCCCAGGTCCCCTAACCCCAGACCCAGGTCCCCTAACCCCAGACCCAGGTCCCCTAACCCCAGACCCAGGTCCTCTAACCCCAGACCCAGGTCCCCTAACCCCAGACCCAGACCCAGGTCCTCTAACCCTAACTCCAGGACCTGTCCCTCTGGCTCCACTGGCTCCAGGTCCCCCCAGTCCCCCCAGCCTACTTGCCCCTCTAGGTCCCCTCCTTCAGGGGACACTCCTTTCAGCTCCTCCTTTAGCTTCATCCAGCAGTCACTGAGCCTTGATTCACTGAGCTCCAGTCACAGGACAGATACAGACACTCCCCTGGCCTAAACCCAAAACCACTGGATCAGTACTCACCTAGGTTGTTAAGAACTGGATCCGTCCCATCCCACTCAGAACCACTGGAGAGGCCTGGGTCTGTCCCACCCTGCCAATCAAGATCTGGGTCAGCCTCCAGCTCCAACCAATCACGATTAGGATTCTTGGGGCTTTCGGTTTCAAAACAGTCAACTACTGAGTACTGTCTAGTCAGAGCCACGCTCTGTCCCGCTCAGCCAATCAGACAGAGGACGGGAGAGGGCGGGATCAGGGCTGGGGTCAAAGTTACCTTCCTCTGTGACCTCTGACCTGGCGGAGGTGGAGCCTGACTGTGACTCCTCCTCTCTGGACACAAAAGCCGCCTCCTCCCTGTCAGTAGGGGAGGACTCTGACGCTGCCTCCTCCTCCTCCCTCACCTCGGGGTACGAGAGTTCCACGCCCACTACTGCCACTCCCGGCCCCGCCCATGACCGTTCCCAGGACCAGGGCTGGGACCAGGGGGTGAAGAAGTACGAGGGCGTCCTGCAAGACTGCCTGCATAACAACCGTACTAATACTAAGGTATGGCTTGCACCATAGAACCGTACTAATACTAAGGTATGGCTTGCACCATAGAACCGTACTAATACTAAGGTGTGGCTTGCACCATAGAACCGTACTAATACTAAGGTATGGCTTGCACCATAGAACCGTACTAATACTAAGGTATGGCTTGCACCATAGAACCGTACTAATACTAAGGTATGGCTTGCACCATAGAACCGTACTAATACTAAGGTATGGCTTGCACCATAGACTTGTTTTATACATATGGGGTCATTTAGGGTGTTTTCACATATAGTCCTCTTTAAAAGAACCTCACTCAGTCCTCTAAAGTGAACTCTGGGGTAAAAAAAAAAGCTAAAGAACTCAGTCCCCTTTGTATTCACACTGCCCTTGCCTTTGGATGAGGACTCAGTTCCCTTTGTATTCACACTGCCCTTGCCTTTGGATGAGGACTCAGTCCCCTTTGTATTCACACTGCCCTTGCCTTTGGATGAGGACTCAGTTCACTTCACCTATTTTGCGGTCCGAATACCCTTTGCATTCACATTGCTATGTTTAGAAAGGAACCAATATCTTTTTCCAACATTCACTAAATGCACTCTGGGTTTTTACAAAGTGCAGGACAAGCCATTCCATCAGAATGTGTTATTAACGGCTAGACATACCTACTTACATTTAGGAAGCTAATAGATTGCATTTAGTTAACAGATGAGACATAATATTTGTAATTAAAAGACACCAATAATATTTACATGTTAATATTAACAGAAGAAATAGCAGAAGAATAACTGCAGATTATATAATGCTGTAATTGAAAATCGTACACCCATAGTAGGCTACTGCCCCTTTAAGACCTAGAATTGACTTTGTACCCTGTGTTGTGATTCTAACCAAATATTTTGTCGAAAAATGAGTTCACAGAAATTGTCTGAAAGGGACCAAGTATGAAAACACCCTTAGAAGAGCTCCATTATGTTTTAATTGTTAAATTCTGCACTCAGTAATGTCCAGTATCATGATGACCTGATATTATATATATATATATATATATATATATATATATATATATATATATATATATATAGATACATATATACACATATTTCTGTCTGTGGCAGATGTCCACTGCTTAAACTACTGTGTTTTGTCATGTTGTCTCTCTGTTCCTGTCTCAGATTCGGTCCATGATGCTGAAGCTACAGAGACTACAGCAGAAGGCCATCCTGGAGGATGAGGATGAGGATGAAGATTGGAATAAACACTAAGACATGTTATGTAGTCTTTAGTGACTGTGAAGAATCTACAACTCTTCGGTGTCATCAGACTTCCACAGAATGTCTTGCTCTGCAGGAATTTCTTTCTCCAAATGAGGAGAAAGTTGTTTTAGTTGTTCTGTTTGTTGCTTCCAGTGACACTGTGGAGTAGAATAAATTAGTTGTTTTTTGTGGTCAACGCCTTAGAAATAAAGAAACTGTCTACTCGGTCTCCCAAACAAACTAACCATGTCTTTGCCTGCTCATCCTTGAGGATCAGAACTTTCAAACCCTCAAATGGTTCAGGACCGGGTTGTGTGTGTGTGTGTGTGTGTGTGTGTGTGTGTGTGTGTGTGTGTGTGTGTGTGTGTGTCTGTGTGTGTGTGTGTGTGTGTGTGTGTGTGTGTGTGTGTGTGTGTGTGTCTGTGTGTGTGTGTGTGTGTGTGTGTGTGTGTGTGTGTGTGTGTCTGTGTGTGTGTGTGTGTGTGTGTGTGTGTGTGTGTGTGTGTGTGTCTGTGTGTGTGTGTGTGTGTGTGTGTGTGTGTGTGTGTGTGCGTGTGGAGCTGATGATGGGCAGTATTTATGTTACATGTCTTTGAAATACGCATTCAAATTACTTTGGAGTATTTTGTCATTTGTATTTCACAGTCCAGTGTATTTAGTAACAAAATAATTTAGAGAGCTGTATTTTGTATTTTGAAAATACCAAATATTTTTCAACAGTCCTGAAAGAAAATGATTTAGGGCCTATTTCTTCTACAATAAGTTGAAATTGAAAAATAGTTTGGTGTTCGCACATGTATTTGTTTGATTTACTACACAGGATATTTGACTGAAAAAGTAGATTTATTTTGTTTTTTTTACCTACTTGAAATGCCTTTTCTGTTGACCACAGTATTTTGTATTTTCTTTTTTGTCATTTTAGCAGACGCTCTTATCCAGAGCGACTTACAGGGGCAATTAGGGTTAAGTGCCTTGCTCAAGGACACATCGACAAATTTTTCACCTAGTTGGCTCGGGGATTAGAACCAGCGACCTTTCGGTTACTGGAACAACGCTCTTAACCACTAAGCTACCTGCCGCCCCACATTCATATTTTATAGCAAGATACATTTTGATGGTCATTTTTACATTGCCATTTGCATTTAGGTCATTTCGCATCCATTTACATTTTAGTCATTTAGCAGACGCTCTTATCCAGAGCAACTTACAGTTAGTGAGTGCATACATTATTATAAAAAAATGTCATACTGGCCCCCCGTGGGAATCGAACCCACAACCCTGGCATTGCAAGCGCCATGCTCTACCAACTGAGCTACACAGGACCTATTTCCAGAGCGACTTACAGTCAGTGCTTTCAACTAAAGTAGATAAACAACCACAACAGTCATAGTCATGGAAAGTACGTGGCAGGTGGCTTAGTGGTTAGGAGCGTTGTGCCAGTAACCGAAAGGTCGCTGGTTCTAATCCCCGAGCCGACTAGGTGAAAAATCTGTCGATGTGCCCTTGAGCAAGGTACTTAACCCTAATTGCTCCTGTAAGTCGCTCTGGATAAGAGCGTCTGCTAAATGACTGAAATGTACAGTGCATTCGTAAGTATTCAGACCCCTTGACTTTTTCCACATTTTGTTACATTGCAGTCTTATTCGTAAATTGATTAAATTGTTTTTTTCCCCCTCATCAATTTACACGCAATACCCCATAATGACAAATCAAAAACAGTTTTTTTTTTAGATTTCTTTGCTAATTTATATATATATAAAAAAACTGAAATATCACATTAACATAAGTATTCAGACCCTTTACTCAGTACTTTGTTGAAGCACCTTTGGCAGCAATTGCAGCCTCGAGTCTTCTTGGGTATGATGCTACAAGCTTGGCACACCTGTATTTGGGGAGTTTCTCCCATTCTTCTCTGCAGATCCTCTCAAGCTCTGTCAGGTTGGATGGGGTGCATTGCTGCACAGCTATTTTCAGGTCTCTCCAGAGATGTTCGATCAGGTTCAAGTCCGGGCTCTGGCTGGGCTACTCAAGGACATTCAGAGACTTGTCCCGAAGCCACTCCTGCGTTGTCTTGACTGTGTGCTTAGGGTTGTTCTGAGAGTCTTTAAGTCCAAGCGGGAGTTTGCCAAAAGGCACCTAAAGACTCTCAGACCATGAGAAACAAGGTTCTCTGGTCTGATGAAACCAAGATTGAACTCTTTAGCCTGAATGCCAAGCGTCACGTCTGGAGGAAACCTGGCACCATCCCAACAGTGATGCATGGTGGTGGCAGCATCATGCTGTGGGGATGTTTTTCAGCAGCAGGGACTGGGAGACTAGTCAGGATTGAGGCAAAGATGAACAGAGCAAAGTACAGAGAGATCCTTGATGAAGAGCTCCAGAGCACTCAGGACCTCAGACTGGGGTGAAGGTTCACCTTCCAACTGGACAACGACCCTAAGTACACAGCCAAGACAACGCAGAAGTGGATTCGGGACAAGTCTCTGAATGTCCTTGAGTTGCCCTGCCAGAGCCCGGACTTGAACCCAATAATGTAATCCATTTTAGAATAAGGCTGTAACCTAAGAAAATGTGGAAAAAGTCAAGGGGTCTGAATACGTTCCCAAGGCACTGTACCACAATAAAGTCTGCAAAACCACTACAATGAATACTGTATTATTTGACCAAAGTATACTGTAGTATTTAACCATAGTATACTGTAGTATTTAACCATAGTATACTGTAGTATTTAACCATAGTATACTGTAGTATTTAACCATAGTATACTGTAGTATTTAACCATAGTATACTGTAGTATTTTTTCATGTGGGCTGATCGAATGCAACTTCTTGTCTGACATCAGGCTATATAGAGAGATATATCTCCTCCTGAATGTTGATGTATCAGACAGACTGCAAGCTGTCCTTCCTCCTGAATGTTGTTGTATCAGACAGACTGCAAGCTGTCCTTCCTCCTGAATGTTGTTGTCTCAGACAGACTGCAAGCTGTCCTTCCTCCTGAATGTTGATGTTGTCTCAGACAGACTGCAAGCTGTCCTTCCTCCTGAATGTTGATGTATCAGACAGACTGCAAGCTGTCCTTCCTCCTGAATGTTGATGTATCAGACAGACTGCAAGCTGTCCTTCCTCCTGAATGTTGATGTATCAGACAGACTGCAAGCTGTCCTTCCTCCTGAATGTTGATGTATCAGACAGACTACAAGCTGTCCTTCCTCCTGAATGTTGTTGTATCAGACAGACTGCAAGCTGTCCTTCCTCCTGAATGTTGATGTATCAGACAGACTACAAGCTGTCCTTCCTCCTGAATGTTGATGTATCAGACAGACTGCAAGCTGTCCTTCCTCCTGAATGTTGATGTTGTCTCAGACAGACTGCAAGCTGTCCTTCCTCCTGAATGTTGATGTATCAGACAGACTACAAGCTGTCCTTCCTCCTGAATGTTGATGTATCAGACAGACTACAAGCTGTCCTTCCTCCTGAATGTTGTTGTTGTCTCAGACAGACTACAAGCTGTCCTTCCTCCTGAATGTTGATGTATCAGACAGACTACAAGCTGTCCTTCCTCCTGAATGTTGATGTATCAGACAGACTGCAAGCTGTCCTTCCTCCTGAATGTTGATGTTGTATCAGACAGACTGCAAGCTGTCCTTCCTCCTGAATGTTGATGTTGTATCAGACAGACTACAAGCTGTCCTTCCTCCTGAATGTTGATGTTGTATCAGACAGACTGCAAGCTGTCCTTCCTCCTGAATGTTGATGTATCAGACAGACTGCAAGCTGTCCTTCCTCCTGAATGTTGATGTATCAGACAGACTACAAGCTGTCCTTCCTCCTGAATGTTGATGTATCAGACAGACTGCAAGCTGTCCTTCCTCCTGAATGTTGTTGTTGTATCAGACAGACTGCAAGCTGTCCTTCCTCCTGAATGTTGATGTTGTATCAGACAGACTACAAGCTGTCCTTCCTCCTGAATGTTGATGTATCAGACAGACTGCAAGCTGTCCTTCCTCCTGAATGTTGATGTTGTATCAGACAGACTGCAAGCTGTCCTTCCTCCTGAATGTTGATGTTGTATCAGACAGACTACAAGCTGTCCTTCCTCCTGAATGTTGATGTTGTATCAGACAGACTGCAAGCTGTCCTTCCTCCTGAATGTTGATGTATCAGACAGACTACAAGCTGTCCTTCCTCCTGAATGTTGATGAATCAGACAGACTGCAAGCTGTCCTTCCTCCTGAATGTTGATGTATCAGACAGACTGCAAGCTGTCCTTCCTCCTGAATGTTGATGTATCAGACAGACTGCAAGCTGTCCTTCCTCCTGAATGTTGATGTATCAGACAGACTGCAAGCTGTCCTTCCTCCTGAATGTTGATGTATCAGACAGACTGCAAGCTGTCCTTCCTCCTGAATGTTGATGTATCAGACAGACTGCAAGCTGTCCTTCCTCCTGAATGTTGATGTATCAGACAGACTGCAAGCTGTCCTTCCTCCTGAATGTTGATGTATCAGACAGACTGCAAGCTGTCCTTCCTCCTGAATGTTGATGTATCAGACAGACTGCAAGCTGTCCTTCCTCCTGAATGTTGATGTTGTCTCAGACAGACTGCAAGCTGTCCTTCCTCCTGAATGTTGATGTATCAGACAGACTACAAGCTGTCCTTCCTCCTGAATGTTGATGTATCAGACAGACTGCAAGCTGTCCTTCCTCCTGAATGTTGATGTATCAGACAGACTGCAAGCTGTCCTTCCTCCTGAATGTTGATGTATCAGACAGACTGCAAGCTGTCCTTCCTCCTGAATGTTGATGTATCAGACAGACTGCAAGCTGTCCTTCCTCCTGAATGTTGATGTTGTCTCAGACAGACTGCAAGCTGTCCTTCCTCCTGAATGTTGATGTTGTCTCAGACAGACTGCAAGCTGTCCTTCCTCCTGAATGTTGATGTTGTCTCAGACAGACTGCAAGCTGTCCTTCCTCCTGAATGTTGATGTATCAGACAGACTACAAGCTGTCCTTCCTCCTGAATGTTGATGTATCAGACAGACTGCAAGCTGTCCTTCCTCCTGAATGTTGATGTATCAGACAGACTGCAAGCTGTCCTTCCTCCTGAATGTTGTTGTTGTATCAGACAGACTGCAAGCTGTCCTTCCTCCTGAATGTTGATGTATCAGACAGACTGCAAGCTGTCCTTCCTCCTGAATGTTGATGTATCAGACAGACTGCAAGCTGTCCTTCCTCCTGAATGTTGATGTATCAGACAGACTGCAAGCTGTCCTTCCTCCTGAATGTTGTTGTTGTATCAGACAGACTGCAAGCTGTCCTTCCTCCTGAATGTTGATGTCTCAGACAGACTGCAAGCTGTCCTTCCTCCTGAATGTTGTTGTCTCAGACAGACTGCAAGCTGTCCTTCCTCCTGAATGTTGATGTATCAGACAGACTGCAAGCTGTCCTTCCTCCTGAATGTTGATGTTGTCTCAGACAGACTGCAAGCTGTCCTTCCTCCTGAATGTTGATGATGTATCAGACAGACTGCAAGCTGTCCTTCCTCCTGAATGTTGATGATGTATCAGACAGACTGCAAGCTGTCCTTCCTCCTGAATGTTGATGTATCAGACAGACTGCAAGCTGTCCTTCCTCCTGAATGTTGATGATGTATCAGACAGACTGCAAGCTGTCCTTCCTCCTGAATGTTGATGTTGTCTCAGACAGACTACAAGCTGACTACATGCTGTAGATGTACAGAGACCCATCCAGATCGTTTGACCTACATATCAGATGTGAGCAGAATACTCAGTCTACTGGATTCTCAGGTTGATTCAGGTGAACCTCCAAGGCTTTACCCTGACCTGTTTCCATGCCATGGCTGTGTGACTGAGATAACTAGCCCCTCCTGGAGCTGCTCTGATCTCCAGTTAATTATGTGCACTCTGTGTGTGTGTGTGTTTATACAGAGACTCAGAGAGGCAGTACACAGCGCCCTCACCAGGATGGAGGACCACAGGTTAATACCATTACTACAACACACCAAACCCCAGGTTTATACAGAGACTCAGAGGCAGTACACAGCGCCCTCACCAGGATGGAGGACCACTGGTCAGTACCATTACTACAACACACCAAACCCCAGGTTTATACAGAGACTCAGAGGCAGTACACAGCGCCCTCACCAGGATGGAGGACCACTGGTCAGCACCATTACTACAACACACCACACCCCAGATAACATAGTAATGTCAACACATACAGCTGCTCTGTTCCCTAGTTGGACAGGGTATCCACTCCTCTGTTCCCTAGCAGGACAGGGTATCCACTCCTCTGTTCCCTAGCAGGACAGGGTATCCACTCCTCTGTTCCCTAGCAGGACAGGGTATCCACTCCTCTGTTCCCTAGCAGGACAGGGTATCCACTCCTCTGTTCCCTAGCAGGACAGGGTATCCACTCCTCTGTTCCCTAGCAGGACAGGGTATCCACTCTGTTCCCTAGCAGGACAGGGTATCCACTCCTCTGTTCCCTAGCAGGACAGGGTATCCACTCCTCTGTTCCCTAGCAGGACAGGGTATCCACTCTGTTCCCTAGCAGGACAGGGTATCCACTCCTCTGTTCCCTAGCAGGACAGGGTATCCACTCCTCTGTTCCCTAGTAGGACAGGGTATCCACTCTGTTCCCTAGCAGGACAGGGTATCCACTCTGTTCCCTAGCAGGACAGGGTATCCACTCCTCTGTTCCCTAGTAGGACAGGGTATCCACTCCTCTGTTCCCTAGTTGGACAGGGTATCCACTCCTCTGTTCCCTAGCAGGACAGGATATCCACTCCTCTGTTCCCTAGCAGGACAGGGTATCCACTCCTCTGTTCCCTTGCAGGACAGGGTATCCACTCTGTTCCCTAGCAGGACAGGGTATCCACTCCTCTGTTCCCTAGCAGGACAGGGTATCCACTCCTCTGTTCCCTAGCAGGACAGGGTATCCACTCTGTTCCCTAGCAGGACAGGGTATCCACTCCTCTGTTCCCTAGTAGGACAGGGTATCCACTCCTCTGTTCACTAGCAGGACAGGGTATCCACTCCTCTGTTCCCTAGTAGGACAGGGTATCCACTCCTCTTTTCCCTAGCAGGACAGGGTATCCACTCCTCTGTTCCCTAGCAGGACAGGGTATCCACTCCTCTGTTCCCTAGCAGGACAGGGTATCCACTCCTCTGTTCCCTAGCAGGACAGGGTATCCACTCCTCTGTTCCCTAGCAGGACAGGGTATCCACTCCTCTGTTCCCTAGCAGGACAGGGTATCCACTCCTCTGTTCCCTAGCAGGACAGGGTATCCACTCCTCTGTTCCCTAGCAGGACAGGGTATCCACTCCTCTATTCCCTAGCAGGACAGGGTATCCACTCCTCTGTTCCCTAGCAGGACAGGGTATCCACTCCTCTGTTCCCTAGCAGGACAGGGTATCCACTCCTCTGTTCCCTAGTAGGACAGGGTATCCACTCCTCTGTTCCCTAGCAGGACAGGGTATCCACTCTGTTCCCTAGTAGGACAGGGTATCCACTCCTCTGTGCAACCTAAACTCGGCCAACTGCCCAGAGTGTTATTTAACTGTTACATTTAACGTTTTTAAAGAGGCCTGACTGAGGGGAGAGCTGTCAGAAATAACCATAATAACCAGTCAGGTCACTCCAGATCCAAGGCGATATTCGAAGTTCGTTCAGGTCCCCAGGATGTCGGGAGATGCCTTTAAAACGGCGAGCTCTGGCTCTGAGGGTCGCATGTTCAATCCCAGTGCTAGCTAGCCTGACGAATCACACTGAATTATTCCGCTGCTCAATCGTTCGCTACATACTTTAGTCTGAGACGGCCATCATTGAAGTTGTTTGTGGTGACGAGAGGCATGAGGGGCGTTGTACAAAACAAAGTTATAAGTGATTGGATCGTCATATAGCCAATCAGAGTATCAAAGCCAATGATGAAACTTCAAACCGCCGCTTTACCCACGTGCTCTGGCTCTATACGCTCAACCCATCGATTTCTGGAACAATCAGAGGACCCCAAATGTGTTCTCATTCAGTGAAGGATTGGGAAGGTACTCCAACCCAGAATAACACAGACCTACAGGATGATAGTTTAGCTGAATAACACAGACCTACAGGATGATAGTTTAGCTGAATAACACAGACCTACAGGATGATAGTTTAGCTGAATAACACAGACCTACAGGATGATAGTTTAGCTGAATAACACAGACCTACAGGATGATAGTTTAGCTGAATAACACAGACCTACAGGATGATAGTTTAGCTGAATAACACAGACCTACAGGATGATAGTTTAGCTGAATAACACAGACCTACAGGATGATAGTTTAGTTGAATAACACAGACCTACAGGATGATAGTTTAGCTGAATAACTAAGACCTACAGGATGATAGTTTAGCTGAATAACACAGACCAACAGGATGATAGTTTAGCTGAATAACACAGACCTACAGGATGATAGTTTAGCTGAATAACACAGACCTACAGGATGATAGTTTATCTGAATAACACAGACCAACAGGATGATAGTTTAGCTGAATAACACAGACCAACAGGATGATAGTTTAGCTGAATAACACAGACCTACAGGATGGTAGTTTAGCTGAATAACACAGACCTACAGGATGATAGTTTAGTTGAATAACACAGACCTACAGGATGATAGTTTACCTGAATAACACACACCAACAGGATGATAGTTTAGCTGAATAACACAGACCAACAGGATGATAGTTTAGCTGAATAACACAGACCAACAGGATGATAGTTTAGCTGAATAACACAGACCTACAGGATGATAGTTTACCTGAATAACACAGACCAACAGGATGATAGTTTAGCTGAATAACACAGACCTACAGGATGATAGTTTAGCTGAATAACACAGACCAACAGGATGATAGTTTAGCTGAATAACACAAACCAACAGGATGACAGTTTAGCTGAATAACACAGACCAACAGGATGATAGTTTAGCTGAATAACACAGACAAACAGGATGATAGTTTAGCTGAATAACACAGACCTACAGGATGATAGTTTAGCTGAATAACACAGATGTACAGGATGATAGTTTAGCTGAATAACACAGACCTACAGGATGATAGTTTAGCTGAATAACACAGACCAACAGGATGATAGTTTAGCTGAATAACACAGACCAACAGGATGATAGTTTAGCTGAATAACACAGACAAACAGGATGATAGTTTAGCTGAATAACACAGACCTACAGGATGATAGTTTAGCTGAATAACACAGACCTACAGGATGATAGTTTAGCTGAATAACACAGACCAACAGGATGATAGTTTAGCTGAATAACACAGACCAACAGGATGATAGTTTAGCTGAATAACACAGACCTGCAGGATGATAGTTTAGCTGAATAACACAGACCTACAGGATGATAGTTGAGCTGAATAACACAGACCTACAGGATGATAGTTTAGCTGAATAACACAGACCTACAGGATGATAGTTTAGCTGAATAACACAGACCTACAGGATGATAGTTTAGCTGAATAACACAGACCTACAGGATGATAGTTTAGCTGAATAACACAGACCTACAGGATAATAGTTGAGCTGAATAACACAGACCTACAGGATGATAGTTTAGCTGAATAACACAGACCAAAAGGATGATAGTTTAGCTGAATAACACAGACCAACAGGATGATAGTTTAGCTGAATAACACAGACCAACAGGATGATAGTTTAGCTGAATAACACAGATGTACAGCATGATAGTTTAGCTGAATAACACAGACCTACATGATGATAGTTTAGCTGAATAACACAGACATACAGGATGATAGTTTAGCTGAATAACACAGACCAACAGGATGATAGTTTAGCTGAATAACACAGACCAACAGGATGATAGTTTAGCTGAATAACACAGACCTACAGGATGATAGTTTAGCTGAATAACACAGACCAAAAGGATGATAGTTTAGCTGAATAACACAGACCAACAGGATGATAGTTTAGCTGAATAACACAGACCAACAGGATGATAGTTTAGCTGAATAACACAGATGTACAGCATGATAGTTTAGCTGAATAACACAGACCTACATGATGATAGTTTAGCTGAATAACACAGACATACAGGATGATAGTTTAGCTGAATAACACAGACCTACAGGATGATAGTTTAGCTGAATAACACAGACCAACAGGATGATAGTTTAGCTGAATAACACAGACCTACAGGATGATAGTTTAGCTGAATAACACAGACCAACAGGATGATAGTTTAGCTGAATAACACAGACCTACAGGATGATAGTTTAGCTGAATAACACAGACCTACAGGATGATAGTTTAGCTGAATAACACAGACATACAGGATGATAGTTTAGCTGAATAACACAGACGTACAGCATGATAGTTTAGCTGAATAACACAGACCAACAGGATGATAGTTTAGCTGAATAACACAGACCAACAGGATGATAGTTTATCTGAATAACACAGACCTACAGGATGATAGTTTAGCTGAATAACACAGACCAAAAGGATGATAGTTTAGCTGAATAACACAGACCAACAGGATGATAGTTTAGCTGAATAACACAGACCAACAGGATGATAGTTTAGCTGAATAACACAGATGTACAGCATGATAGTTTAGCTGAATAACACAGACCTACATGATGATAGTTTAGCTGAATAACACAGACATACAGGATGATAGTTTAGCTGAATAACACAGACCAACAGGATGATAGTTTAGCTGAATAACACAGACCAACAGGATGATAGTTTAGCTGAATAACACAGACCTACAGAATGATAGTTTAGCTGAATAACACAGACCAAAAGGATGATAGTTTAGCTGAATAACACAGACCAACAGGATGATAGTTTAGCTGAATAACACAGACCAACAGGATGATAGTTTAGCTGAATAACACAGATGTACAGCATGATAGTTTAGCTGAATAACACAGACCTACATGATGATAGTTTAGCTGAATAACACAGACATACAGGATGATAGTTTAGCTGAATAACACAGACCTACAGGATGATAGTTTAGCTGAATAACACAGACCAACAGGATGATAGTTTAGCTGAATAACACAGACCTACAGGATGATAGTTTAGCTGAATAACACAGACCAACAGGATGATAGTTTAGCTGAATAACACAGACCTACAGGATGATAGTTTAGCTGAATAACACAGACCTACAGGATGATAGTTTAGCTGAATAACACAGACATACAGGATGATAGTTTAGCTGAATAACACAGACGTACAGCATGATAGTTTAGCTGAATAACACAGACCAACAGGATGATAGTTTAGCTGAATAACACAGACCAACAGGATGATAGTTTATCTGAATAACACAGACCTACAGGATGATAGTTTAGCTGAATAACAGAACAGCGCTGCCAGGATCCTAACATAACATAACATCATTATATTTTATTCCTTATGGTTTTGTCCTGTTACAGGGATGAGGTGGAGAGTGAAAGAGGCTGAAACCGTCCAGGTAAAAGCACCTGCTGCAGGAGAAACGGTGGAGGTGAGCAGATCTGGTCCTGTGGAGAGGACTGATAAGAGCAGGGCCTCATTTATAATCTTTGCGTACATTTTACACTAAATATTTGTGTGCACCATTTCTGAACGACTGGGTATGAACAAAAATATAGAGATTTATAAACTTGGCGCACGATATACCCACGCATGTTGTAAATCAGACCCGTCCACACGTGAACGAGCATTAAAACTCTGCCTGAAAAACTCCCATCATTCACCTTTTAAGGTGACAATATTGCTCTTATTTGCTGCATACTTTGGAAGTATTGGAATTAGGCCAAGACAGTATCTAAAGGAAATAGCAATGGTTAACTTGATCAAATGTCTCTGGAGGTGTTGGCAGAATGTTTTAAACTTTTACAGTGACATTTTCTGTATCCGACAGTTTCTGAAAGAAAAAAACGATTTCAAATTGTTGTGGACCCTTAAATCCCTGCTAGGCAAATCCCCTCCTTATCTTAGCTCATTGGTCACCATAGCAACACCCACCCATAGTATGCGCTCCAGCAGGTATATCTCACTGGTCATCCCCAAAGCCAACACCTCCTTTGGCCGCCATTCCTTCCAGTTCTCTGCTGCCAATGACTGGAACGAATTGCAAAAATCTCTGAAGCTGGAGACTCTTATCTCCCTCACTAACTTTAAGCATCAGTTGTCAGAGCACCTTACCGATCACTGCACCTGTACACAGCCCATCTGAAATTAGCCCACCCAACTACCTCATCCCCATATTGTTATTTATTTTGCTCATTTGCACCCCAGTATCTCTATTTGCACATCATCTTCTGCACATCTATCATTCCAGTGTTAATACTAAATTGTAATTATTTTGCACTATGGCCTATTTATTGCCTTACCTCCATAACTTGCTACATTTGCACACACTGTATATATATTTTCTGTTGTATTTTTGACTTTATGTTTTGTTTACCCCATATGTAACTCTGTGTTGTTGTTGTTTTTATTGCACTGCTTTGCTTTATCTTGGCCAGGTCGCAGTTGTAAATGAGAACTTGTTCTCAACTGGCTTACCTGGTTCAATAAAGGTGAAATAAAAAATAAAAATAAAATAAATAAAATATAGTTTGAATTCAATAATGTTTTGTGTTTACTTTTTCCCCTACCTAAATATCCAATAGGCTTCCTACTATGATTATAACGATCCTATAGGCTACCTCGTGAGTATGAAACCATCACAGTGAGAAAAAGGTGAGGAATTTACTCTGCTATGATCATGGCAGGGGCGCAACTTTGGTTTTTGAAGTGGTAGTGGGGGGGGACATAATTATGATATATATTTTTTTATCCAGTCAGATATACACTCCAAACAGCCTACCCGACTGCTCGGAGGCGTCCGCATGGTTCTAAAGCACACCCTTGCCTCGTTTTGTATCACATTCCAATGATTAAACTGGAGGGGACAAAAATACAATTTCAGAATGTGGGGGGGACATGTCCGCCCCGTCCCCAGTAAAAGTTGCTCCCTTGGATCATGGAAATGAAATAGATGCTTATTTTTAACTAAAGATGCCAAGATCTTCACTCTTCTCACTAGCTAGGTTTCCATCCAGTTGGCGACAGATTTTCATGCGAATATTCAAAAATCTGGATAAAAACAAAATACGCATTTTCCCTGCAGAGATGTTTCCATCAAATTTACTTTAAAAGGCTGTGTGTGGTTATGTAGTGCACATAAAAATACCTTTTGCAGTAAAATGTCCACAGTAAAAAAAATATTGTTGTAATGTTAACTCTACTGATGGTTTTCTCACAAAAAAAATTGTGTAATATGTTATTGGCACGTGCGCTCTAGCCAACAGTGCTATCTGCGTACTGTTGGCTAGAGCGCACGTATAGCCTTCATGATGATATTATTATTTTGGACAAAACAGCGAGATTCATTTTATTTCTCTATTATCATGTCGCCAGAATAAGACCTTTGATATTTATTGGAAAGGAGCATCAAGCTCATCACCTTGCACTTTCACCACCATGTGAAGTTCATCATCATTTATTTAATCTGTGGTTTAATAAACTGCATGCTTTCCCGACAAGTCCTAGTGAGAGTAACACCCAACATTGTCATCGCGTTACTCCAAGTTTACTTCCATATGATGGCTATTATATCAATATTTGCGCATAAAAGCCTTTCCACCAACATTTCTCGCATAATTCATTTTACCTACACAAAAAGACCCCACCTTGTCTAGCGTATTTTGTTATGTAAACATTTGGAAAGTTTACCGAAAATGTTTCTGTTTCCACCAGGCCTATTATAATAATAATATAATAATAATAATATGCCATTTAGCAGACGCTTTTATCCAAAGCGACTTACAGTCATTATGACATTTTTTAAAAATCCAACTTTACTGCACAGAAAGGTTGGATAGTAACGGCAAATGATTGCATCTCGTTATTAGTTACCTGTTTTGTTTTTGTTATGAATAAGTGTGTCATCGTATCTACATTTGCATAAAATACTAGGCTGCTTGCCTGCCTGCAATGTAATGGCTACTTCAACCACTAGAAACTGTGGGTACGCATGGTCTAAAGTTTGCAGGAAGCTAAGCACATTCTCACATCAAGTTCTCACTCTGAGACGATTTACGAATTCTGGCCCTGAACTCTGACCTCTAACCTCTAACCCCTGTGTCCTGTATCCCCCAGGCAGAGATGGCAGAGCTGCAGCGGAGACTAGGAGAGCTGCAGCCTGGAGACAGAGGAGGTGGAGCCTGCAGGAAGAGGAGGAGCTGGAGACAGAGGAGGTGGAGCCTCTCCCTGCCCGGCTGTAGCCACACCCGGCTCAGAGACATGGGCCGTGCCCTCGACGACCTGGTGACATCACAGAACAGAACCAGGATATGTCTCTCTCCCCCGCCAGCCATACTAAGGTCAGTACTAGTATCTGTGTTCGACTGGAGGCGTGATGAAGTTTAGTGATTCTGTGCCTCACCTTGCTGAACTCTAACCCGGAAGCTTATAAGAAATATCGCTATGCCCTCCAACGAACCAGCAAACAGGCAAAGAGTCAATACAGGAGTAAGACTGAATCATACTACACCGGCTCTGACGCTCGTCGGATGTGGCAGGGCTTGAAAACTATTACAGACTACAAAAGGAAGCACAGCCGCGAGCTGCCCAGTGACACAAGACTTCCAGACGAGCTAAACCACTTCTATGCTCGCTTCGAGGCAAGCAACACTGAAGCATGCATGAGAGCACC
The DNA here is from genome assembly GCF_964263955.1 of Coregonus lavaretus. NCBI lineage: Eukaryota > Metazoa > Chordata > Actinopteri > Salmoniformes > Salmonidae > Coregonus > Coregonus lavaretus. Next base: position 283,970 of record NW_028163054.1, on the reverse strand, counting down.
AGCTGTTCCGGATGACTATGTGATCATGCTCTCCGTAGCCGATGTGAGTAAGACTTTTAAGCAGGTCAACATTCACAAGGCCACAGGGCCAGACGGATTACCAGGACGTGTACTCCAAGCATGTGCGTGGACCAACTGGCAAGTGTCTTCACCGACATTTTCAACATGTCCCTAACTGAGTCTGTAATACCAACATGTTTCAAGCAGACCACCATAGTCCCGTGCCCAAGGACACTAAGATAACCTGCCTAAATGACTACCGACCTGTAGCACTGACGCCTGTAGCCATGAAGTGCTTTGAAAGGCTGGTCATGGCTCACATCAACCAATTTGCATACCACCCCAACAGATCCACAGATGATGCAATCTCTATTGCACTCCACACTGCCCTTTCCCACCTGGACAAGAGGAACACCTATGTGAGAATGCTATTCATTTTCTTCAGCTCAGCGTTCAACACCATAGTGCCCTCAAAGCTCATCACTAAGCTAAGGATCCTGGGACTAAACACCTCCCTCTGCAACTGGATCCTGGACTTCCTGACGGGCCGCCCCCAGGTGGTAAGGGTAGGTAACAACACATCTGCCACGCAAATCCTCAACACGGGGGCCCCTAAGGGGTGCGTGCTCAGTCCCCTCCTTTTCTCCCTGTTCACCCATGACTGCATGGCATGACTCTAACACCATCATTAAGTTTGCCGACGACACAACAGTGGTAGGCCTGATCACCGACAACGATGAGACAGCCTATAGGGAGGAGGTCAGAGACCTGGCCTTGTGGTGCCAGGATATCAACTTCTCCCTCAACGTGACCAAGACAAAGGAGATGATTGTGGACTACAGGAAAAAAAAGAGGACTGAGCACGCCCCCATTCTCATCGACGGGCTGTAGTGGAACAGGTTGAGAGCTTCAAGTTCCTTGGTGTCCACATCACCAACAAACTATCATGGTCCAAACACACCAAGACAGTCGTGAAGAGGGCACGACAAAGCCTATTCCCCCTCAGGAGGCTGAAAAGATTTGGCATGGGTCCTCAGATCCTCAAAAAGTTATACAGCTGCACCATCGAGAG
>NW_028163054.1:250398-277898 GCF_964263955.1 Coregonus lavaretus | reverse complement strand
CCTTTCCCCCTTCTGATAACCAGGTGGCGAATTGCATCTCTGCATGTCTGGCAGACATATCAGTATGGATGACGGATCACCACCTCAAGCTGAACCTTGGCAAGACAGAGCTGCTCTTCCTCCCGGGGAAGGACTGCCCATTCCATGATCTCGCCATCACGGTTGACAACTCCGTTGTGTCCTCCTCCCAGAGTGCGAAGAGCCTTGGCGTGACCCTGGACAACACCCTGTCGTTCTCCGCTAACATCAAGGCGGTGACCCGATCCTGTAGGTTCATGCTCTACAACATTCGGAGAGTACGACCCTGCCTTACACAGGAAGCGGCACAGGTCCTAATCCAGGCACTTGTCATCTCCCATCTGGATTACTGCAACTCGCTGTTGGCTGGGCTCCCTGCCTGTGCCATTAAACCCCTACAACTCATCCAGAATGCCGCAGCCCGTCTGGTGTTCAACCTTCCCAAGTTCTCTCACTTCACCCCGCTCCTCCGCACACTCCACTGGCTTCCAGTTGAAGCTCGCATCTGTTACAAGACCATGGTGCATGCCTATGGAGCTTTGAGGGGAACGGCACCTCCGTACCTTCAGGCTCTGATCAGTCCCTACACCCAAACGAGGGCATTGCGTTCATCCACCTCTGGCCTGCTGGCTCCCCTTCCTCTGCGGAAGCATAGTTCCCGCTCAGCCCAGTCAAAACTGTTCGCTGCTCTGGCACCCCAATGGTGGAACAAGCTCCCTCATGACGCCAGGACAGCGGAGTCACTCACCACCTTCCGGAGACATTTGAAACCCCACCTCTTTAAGGAATACCTGGGATAGGATAAAGTAATCCTTCTACCCCCCCCCCCCCCAAAAAAAAATAATAATAATAAAAAGTGGTTATCCCACTGGCTATAGGGTGAATGCACCAATTTGTAAGTCGCTCTGGATAAGAGCGTCTGCTAAATGACGTAAATGTAAATGTAATAATAGATGTTGGAAACAGACAGACAGGAGGTTATAATAGATGGTGGAAACAGACAGACAGGAGGTTATACTAGATGGTGGAAACAGACAGACAGGATGTTATAATAGATGGTGGAAACAGACAGACAGGAGGTTATAATGGATGGTGGAAACAGACAGACAGGAGGTAATAATAGATGGTGGAAACAGACAGACAGGAGTGAGCAGACAGAAAGAAGGTAGGAGGGAAAATGGTTAGCTTCATCACTGAGTTAGTTACTACAAAGACAGAGCAGTAATTGTGAAGAATAGAAGCCTTCAGTATAATGTTTATACAACGACGTTAAGGTGTCCTGGAAAGGCCCTGTCCTGTTCTCTCTGGGTAAAGATGCAAATATTATTTATCTCCGTCTGAGTGACGTGACCTGCAACCTACCGTCTGCCTGATAATATGATATATGACACATCTCCTCAACCTCAAGTGCAATGATAATTTTTTATTTATTTTTATTTCACCTTTATTTAACCAGGAAGCCAGTTGAGAACAAGTTCTCATTTACAACTGCGACCTGGCCAAGATAAAGCAAAGCAGTGCGATAAAAACAACAACAACACAGAGTAACTGTAAAAACTTCCTCTGATTGAAATGACAGGTCTCAGATTGGAGAGACGTGACAGGTCTCAGATTGGAGAGACGTGACAGGTCTCAGATCGGAGAGACGTGACAGGTCTCAGATTGGAGAGACGTGACAGGTCTCAGATCGGAGAGACGTGACAGGTCTCAGATTGGAGAGACGTGACAGGTCTCAGATTGGAGAGACGTGACAGGTCTCAGATTGGAGAGACGTGACAGGTCTCAGATCGGAGAGACGAGACAGTTCTCAGATCGGAGAGACGTGACAGGTCTCAGATCGGAGAGACGTGACAGCTCTCTGATTGGAGAGACCGATAGATGAGATGCAGATGAATGGGTGATGATGTCATCCATTGGGTTATTGAAAATATAGTGTCTCCGTGGCTCCATTTCCTCATAGAACATCCTGGTTATCTAGGGTCATGACTGGTTATCTAGGGTCATGACTGGTTATCTAGGGTCATGACTGGTTATCTAGGGTCATGACTGGTTATCTAGGGTCATGTCTGGTTATCTAGGTTCATGACTGGTTATCTAGGGTCATGACTGGTTATCTAGGGTCATGACTGGTTATCTAGGGTCATGACTGGTTATCTAGGGTCATGTCTGGTTATCTAGGGTCATGACTGGTTATCTAGGGTCATGTCTGGTTATCTAGGGTCATGTCTGGTTATCTAGGGTCATGACTGGTTATCTAGGGTCATGACTGGTTATCTAGGGTCATGACTGGTTATCTAGGTTCATGACTGGTTATCTAGGGTCATGACTGGTTATCTAGGTTCATGACTGGTTATCTAGGGTCATGACTGGTTATCTAGGCTCATGAGGCGGCAGGTAGCGATTATGGAAAAGCGTGTTGGTTTGAATCCCATCCAGTGTGAAGGATTTCATGCTCAGTTTTGTTTCAGATATTAATGATGCTGATCTGATCATACTGAAACTATATGAACAAACATTGATAATTCTCCTTGTTTTCCTTCATAATATGCCTATTACATGTTTCCATGTCTACGTCATGTCTACGTCATGTCTACGTCATGTCTACGTCATATCTACGTCATGTCTACGTCATGTCTATTTCATGTCTACGTCATGTCTACGTCATGTCTATTTCATGTCTACGTCATATCTACGTCATGTCTACGTCATGTCTATTTCATGTCTACGTCATATCTACGTCATGTCTACGTCATGTCTACGTCATGTCTACGTCATGTCTACTTCATGTCTATGTCATGTCTACGTCATGTCTACGTCATATCTACGTCATGTCTATGTCATGTCTTCGTCATGTCTATGTCATGTCAACGTCATACCACTCATATGCCTGACTCTCTGATGCTCATGGACCATTGTTACATTGTTAGTGACACTAGTTCACTAGATGTTTAGTTTCTACTAGTTTCTTACTAGTTTCATAACATTCCTCCTGTCTTCATCTTCCCTTGCAGACTACAGGAGCAGGAACACTTAGTCTGTCCATAACATTAGACAAAGGAGATGATTGTGAAATACAGGAAAAAAAAAGAGGACTGAGCACGCCCCTCATTCTCATCGACGGGGCTGTAGTGGAACAGGTTGAGAGCTTCAGGTTCCTTGGTGTCCACATCACCAACAAACTATCATGGTCCAAACACACCAAGACAGTCGTGAAGAAGGCACGACAAAGCCTATTCACGTTTGATTTGATTATTACTAATGGGTCTGTCAGTCTGTCTCTCAGCTAGATACAGTACAGTAACACTATAGTACTAATGGGTCTGTCAGTCTGTTTCTCAGCTAGATACAGTACAGTAACACTATAGTACTAATGGGGGAGGGTCTGTGTGTGTCACCTTGAATGCTCTCTATGTGAGAGAGCCTCCTTCCTTTCTCTCCTCCGTCCCAGGAGAAGTCTCAGCTATATTAGATCGCCTGGAGCTGTGTAAGCTTCATGGAACTGCCAATTTAGCCGAAACTCCCCCAGGCGCTCTCTCTCACGCAGTGTGTGTGTGTGTGTGTGTGTGTGTGTGTGTGTGTGTGTGTGAGGGGGGAGAGATGTGTGAGTCCGTTTCTGCCTGCTTGTATTGCTGTGCATCCATGTTGGTGTGAGTTGCATCCTTCTCTCCGTGTGTGCTGTGTGTTTGTTTTGGTGTGGAGAGCGGTTTCCTGTCATTCACAGATCTGTGTTAGGTGCAGCGGAAAGCTGTCAGTGCTTGTGAAGGAGGGGGAGGGTGGGTGGGTGGGGGTGAGAAGGAGTACAGTAGGAGAGAGGTCCTCAATGTCAGGTTGCCCTCCAGAAGCCTGTTGTCAGATGGCTTTCATCCCAGATGGCACCCTATTCCCTATATATTACACTACGTTTGACCATTGTCCTAACCAGCCATAGCACTACATAAGGAATAGGGTGCTATTTTGGATGCTGTGAGTTCTTAGCTAGGTCTGTTCTATAGAAAGAGATAATCGTTATATGTCACAGATCCACCTTAAAATTACTGTATTTTGTAGCCACACAGGAACACAGACACCGAAGTTGTTTTAATTCAGTACATTTAGTTCTCTGTATACGTCTCGAGAACACTTAATTTTCAGGTCCTATGAGGCAGGCTAGGTTAGTGTTCATTCTTCGTTTTTCAAAATGAGTCCTATTCTCTATGGGAATGTTCCTTCCAACTGACTGGAACACAAGGTGTGTGCGTGTATCCCTTTATCAGGTTAGCATAGTGGGACCTGGTATCAGGTTAGCATACTAGGACATGGTATCAGGTTAGCATACTGGGACATGGTATCAGGTTAGCATACTAGGACCAGGTATCAGGTTAGCATACTGGGACATGGTATCAGGTTAGCATACTGGGACCTGGTATCAGGTTAGCATACTGGGACCTGGTATCAGGTTAGCATACTGGGACCTGGTATCAGGTTAGCATACTGGGACCTGGTATCAGGTTAGCATACTGGGACCTGGTATCAGGTTAGCATACTAGGACCTGGTATCAGGTTAGCATACTGGGACCAGGTATCAGGTTAAAATACTGGGACCTGGTATCAGGTTAGCATACTAGGACCTGGTATCAGGTTAGCATACTGGGACCTGGTATCAGGTTAGCATACTGGGACCTGGTATCAGGTTAGCATACTGGGAACAGGTATCAGGTTAGCATACTGGGACCTGGTATCAGGTTAGCATACTAGGACCTGGTATCAGGTTAGCATACTGGGACCTGGTATCAGGTTAGCATACTGGGACCTGGTATCAGGTTAGCATACTGGGAACAGGTATCAGGTTAGCATACTGGGACCTGGTATCAGGTTAGCATACTGGGACCTGGTATCAGGTTAGCATACTGGGACCTGGTATCAGGTTAGCATACTAGGACCTGGTATCAGGTTAGCATACTGGGACATGGTATCAGGTTAGCATACTGGGACCTGGTATCAGGTTAGCATACTGGGACCTGGTATCAGGTTAGCATACTGGGACCTGGTATCAGGTTAGCATACTGGGACCTGGTATCAGGTTAGCATACTGGGACCTGGTATCAGGTTAGCATACTAGGACCTGGTATCAGGTTAGCATACTGGGACCAGGTATCAGGTTAAAATACTGGGACCTGGTATCAGGTTAGCATACTAGGACCTGGTATCAGGTTAGCATACTGGGACCTGGTATCAAGTTAGCATACTGGGACCTGGTATCAGGTTAGCATACTGGGAACAGGTATCAGGTTAGCATACTGGGACCTGGTATCAGGTTAGCATACTGGGACCTGGTATCAGGTTAGCATACTAGGACCTGGTATCAGGTTAGCATACTGGGACCTGGTATCAGGTTAGCATACTGGGACCTGGTATCAGGTTAGCATACTGGGACCTGGTATCAGGTTAGCATACTGGGACCTGGTATCAGGTTAGCATACTGGGACCTGGTATCAGGTTAGCATACTGGGACCTGGTATCAGGTTAGCATACTGGGACCTGGTATCAGGTTAGCTTACTGGGACCTGGTATCAGGTTAGCATACTGGGACCTGGTATCAGGTTAGCATACTAGGACCTGGTATCAGGTTAGCATACTGGGACCTGGTATCAGGTTAGCATACTGGGACCTGGTATCAGGTTAGCATACTGGGACCTGGTATCAGGTTAGCATGCTAGGAACAGGTATCAGGTTAGAATATTGGGACCTGGTATCAGGTGAGTATACTGGGACCTGGTATCAGGTTAGCATACTGGGACCTGGTATCAGGTTAGCATACTAGGAACAGGTATCAGGTTAGCATACTGGGACCTGGTATCAAGTTAGCATACTGGGATCAGGTATCAGGTTAGCATACTGGGACCAGGTATCAGGTTAGAATATTGAGACCTGGTATCATGTTAGCATACTGGGACCTGGAATCAAGTTAGCATACTAGGACCTGGTATTAGGTTAGCATACTGGGACCTGGTATCAGGTTAGCATACTGGGACCTGGTATCAGGTTAGCACACTGGGACCTGGTATCAGGTTAGCATACTAGGAACAGGTATCAGGTTAGCATACTAGGAACAGGTATCAGGTAAGCATACTGGGAACAGGTATCATGTTAGCATACTAGGACCAGGCATCAGGTTAGCATACTAGGACCTGGTATCAGATTAGCATTCTGGGACCAGGTATCAGGTTAGCATACCAGGACATGGTATCAGGTTAGCTTACAGGGACCTGGTAACAGATTAGCATTCTGGGACCAGGTATCAGGTTAGCATACTGGGACCTGGTATAGGGTTGCCATACTGAGACCTGGTATAGGATTAGCATACTTGGACCAGGTATCATGTTAGCATACTAGGACCAGGTATCAGGTTAGCATACTAGGACCAGGCATCAGGTTAGCATACTAGGACCTGGTATCAGATTAGCATTCTGGGACCAGGTATCAGGTTAGCATACTAGGACCTGGTATCAGGTTGGCATACTAGAATAGCGGGACCAAGTATGAGGATAACATGCTAGGACCAGGTATCAGATTAGCATTCTGAGACCTGGTATCAGGTAAGTTAGTATTCAGGGTGTCTTCTGTGGCTTCATGGATGTCGAATATAATAAGAATGCAAAGAAAAAGAAAGAGGGGATTGAAAGACTAGTATCCAAAGCAGCAGAGCTGTGTTGAAGGACAGTGTCTAGTTTCCAAAGCAGCAGAGCTGTGTTGAAAGACAGTGTCTAGTTTCCAAAGCAGCAGAGCTGTGTCGAAAGACGGTGTTAAGTATCCAAAACAGCAGAGCTGTGTTGAAGGACAGTGTCTAGTATCCAAAGCAACTTATCTTTGTTGAAAGACATTGTCTAGTATCCAAAGCAGCAGAGCTGTGTTGAAAGACATTGTCTAGTATTCAAAGCAGCAGAGCTGTGTTGAAGGACAATGTCTAGTATCCAAAGCAGCAGAGCTGTGTTGAAGGACAATGTCTAGTATCCAAAGCAGCAGAGCTGTGTTGAAGGACAATGTCTAGTATCCAAAGCAGCAGAGTTGTGTTGAAAGACTGTGTTAAGTGTCCAAATCAGCAGAGCTGTGTTGAAAGACAATATCTAGTATCCAAAGCAGCAGAGCTATATCTAAAGACAGTGTCTAGTATCCAAAGCAGCAGAGCTGTGTCTAAAGACAGTTTCTAGTATCCAAAGCAGCAGAGCTGTTTCTTAAGACAGTGTCTAGTATCCAAAGCAGCAGAGCTGTTTCTTAAGACAGTTTCTAGTATCCAAAGCAGCAGAGTTGTGTTGAAAGACAATGTCTAGTATCCAAAGCAGCTGAGCTGTGTTGAAATGCTGGTTGGGTCCTGATCACTATCTCCATCCTCCTCTGTGTAAAACAATCTGTATGGTGATCTCTCTATACTAGATTGATTAGTGTCCTCTAACCCTCCCTCCTCTCCTCTCTAGGTAGTGATGAGTCAGAGGTTGGGGGAAGTCTGACAAGGAAGCTCAGTGAGACAGAGACTCAGCTCCTGGTTCTCCATGAAGCCAAGCTAGCCGCCATCTCAGGTACCTGGCTATACAGATACCATACACCTTCACCTCCACAGATACCATACACCTCTACCTCCACAGATACCATACACCTCTACAGATACCATACACCTCCACCTCCACAGAGGAGGGGGTGGTGGTTTTGGAGGGGGTGGTGGTATTGGAGGGACTGGTGGCATTGGAGGGGGTGGTGGTTTTGGAAGGGGTGGTGGTATTGGAGGGGGTGGTGGTATTGGAGGGGGTGGTGGTATTGGAGGGGGTGGTGGTTTTGGAGGGGGTGGTGGTTTTGGAGGGGGTGGTGGTATTGGAGGGGCTGGTGGTATTGGAAGGGGGTGGTGGTATTGGAGGGGGTGGTGGTATTGGAGGGGTTGGTGGTATTGGAGGGGGTGGTGGTATTGGAGGGGGTGGTGGTATTGGAGGGGGTGGTGGTATTGGAGGGGGTGGTGGTATTGGAGGGGGTGGTGGTTTTGGAGGGGGTGGTGGTATTGGAGGGGGTGGTGGTGTTGGAGGGGATGGTGGTGTTGGAGGGGTTGGTGGTATTGGAGGGGGTGGTGGTATTGGAGGGGGTGGTGGTTTTGGAGGGGGTGGTGGTTTTGGAGGGGGTGGTGGTATTGGAGGGGCTGGTGGTATTGGAGGGAGTGGTGGTTTTGGAGGGTGTGGTGGTTTTGGAGGGGGTGGTGGTTTTGGAAGGGGTGGTGGTATTGGAGGGGGTGGTGGTATTGGAAGGGGTGGTGGTTTTGGAGGGGGTGGTGGTACTGGAGGGGGTGGTAGTTTTGGAAGGGGTGGTGGTATTGGAGGGGGTGGTGGTATTGGAGGGGTGGTGGTATTGGAAGGGGGTGGTGGTATTGGAGGGGGTGGTAGTATTGGAGGGGGTGGTGGTTTTGGAGGGGGTGGTGGTTTTGGAGGGGGTGGTGGTATTGGAGGGGGTGGTTTTGGAGGGGGTGGTGGTATTGGAGGGGGTGGTGTTATTGGAGGGGTGGTGGTATTGGAGAGGGTGGTGGTATTGGAGGGGGTGGTGGTATTGGAGGGGGTAGTGGTTTTGGAGGGGGTGATGGTATTGGAGGGGGCGGTGGTATTGGAGGGGGTGGTGGTTTTGGAGGGGGTGGTGGTGTTGGAGGGGGTGGTGGTATTGGAGGGGCTGGTGGTATTGGAAGTGGGTGGTGGTTTTGGAGGGGGTGGTGGGACTGGAGGGGGGTGGTGGTTTTGGAGGGGGTGGTGGGACTGGAGGGGGTGGTGGTATTGGAGGGGGTGGTGGTATTGGAAGGGGGTGGTGGTATTGGAAGGGGTGGTGGTTTTGGAGGGGGTGGTGGTATTGGAGGGGGTGGTGGTTTTGGAGGGGGTGGTGGTGTTGGAGGGGCTGGTGGTATTGGAAGGGGGTGGTGGTTTTGGAACGGGGTGGTAGTTTTGGAGGGGGTGGTGGTATTGGAGGGGCTGGTGGTATTGGAGGGGGTGGTGGTATTGGAACGGGGTGGTAGTTTTGGAGGGGGTGGTAGTTTTGGAGGGGGTGGTGGTATTGGAGGGGGTGGTGGTATTGGAGGGGGTGGTGGTATTGGAACGGGGTGGTAGTTTTGGAGGGGGTGGTGGTATTGGAGGGGGTGGTGGTATTGGAGGGGTTGGTGGTATTGGAAGGGGGTGGTGGTTTTGGAAGGGGGTGGTGGTATTGGAAGGGGTGGTGGTTTTGGAGGGGGTGGTGGTATTGGAGGGTTTGGTGGTATTGGAGGGGGCGGTGGTTTTGGAGGGGGTGGTGGTATTGGAGGGGGTGGTGGTGGTTTATTGTATGGCCAATGACAGGAAGAATTGGAGTGAAGTCGTTGGGGTCTTATCCAACGTGGATGAGGAGGAGTAGGTAGGTCAGTCAGCGTATAGTCAACAGTTCTAGAACACAAGGAACAAAGTTCTAGAACACCTACTCATTCAAGGGTTTTTCATTTATTTTTTACTATTTTCTACATTGTAGAATAATAGTGAAGACATCAAAACTATGAAATAACACATATGGAATCATGTAGTAACCAAAAAAGTGTTAAACAAATCAAAATATATTTTATATTTGAGATTCTTCAAATAGCCACCCTTTGCCTTGATGACAGCTTGTGGAAGGCTACCTGAAACGTTTGACCCAAGTTGAACAATTTAAAGGCAATGCTACCAAATACTAATTGAGTGTAAACTTCTGACCCACTGGGAATGTGATGAAAGAAATAAAAGCTTAAATAAATAATTCTCTCTACTATTATTCTGACATTTCACATTCTTAAAATAAAGTGGTGATTCTAACTGATCTAAGACAGGGATTTTTTACAAGGATTAAATGTCAGGAATTGTGAAAAACTGACTTTAAATGTATTTGGCTAAGGTGTATATAAACTTCTGACTTCAACTGTACATATAGATATGGGTAAAGTGACTAGACAACAGGATAGATAATAGACAGTAGCAGCAGTATACTGTAGGTAGGGGTAAAGTGACTAGACAACAGGATAGATAATAGACAGTAGCAGCAGTATACTGTAGGTAGGGGTAAAGTGACTAGACAACAGGATAGATAATAGACAGTAGCAGCAGTATACTGTAGGTAGGGGTAAAGTGACTAGACAACAGGATAGATAATAGACAGTAGCAGCAGTATACTGTAGGTAGGGGTAAAGGGACTAGACAACAGGATAGATAATAGACAGTAGCAGCAGTATACTGTAGGTAGGGGTAAAGTGACTAGACAACAGGATAGATAATAGACAGTAGCAGCAGTATACTGTAGGTAGGGGTAAAGTGACTAGGCAACAGGATAGATAATAGACAGAAGCAGCAGTATACTGTAGGTAGGGGTAAAGTGACTAGACAACAGGATAGATAATAGACAGTAGCAGCAGTATACTGTAGGTAGGGGTAAAGTGACTAGACAACAGGATAGATAATAGACAGTAGCAGCAGTATACTGTAGGTAGGGGTAAAGTGACTAGACAAAAGGATAGATAATAGACAGTAGCAGCAGTATACTGTAGGTAGGGGTAAAGTGACTAGACAACAGGATAGATAATAGACAGTAGCAGCAGTATACTGTAGGTAGGGGTAAAGTGACTAGTCAACAGGATAGATAATAGACAGTAGCAGCAGTATACTGTAGGTAGGGGTAAAGTGACTAGACAACAGGATAGATAATAGACAGTAGCAGCAGTATACTGTAGGTAGGGGTAAAGTGACTAGACAACAGGATAGATAATAGACAGTAGCAGCAGTATACTGTAGGTAGGGGTAAAGGGACTAGACAACAGGATAGATAATAGACAGTAGCAGCAGTATACTGTAGGTAGGGGTAAAGGGACTAGACAACAGGATAGATAATAGACAGTAGCAGCAGTATACTGTAGGTAGGGGTAAAGGGACTAGACAACAGGATAGATAATAGACAGTAGCAGCAGTATACTGTAGGTAGGGGTAAAGTGACTAGGCAACAGGATAGATAATAGACAGTAGCAGCAGTATACTGTAGGTAGGGGTAAAGTGACTAGACAACAGGATAGATAATAGACAGTAGCAGCAGTATACTGTAGGTAGGGGTAAAGTGACTAGACAACAGGATAGATAATAGACAGTAGCAGCAGTATACTGTAGGTAGGGGTAAAGTGACTAGACAACAGGATAGATAATAGACAGTAGCAGCAGTATACTGTAGGTAGGGGTAAAGGGACTAGACAACAGGATAGATAATAGACAGTAGCAGCAGTATACTGTAGGTAGGGATAAAGTGACTAGACAACAGGATAGATAATAGACAGTAGCAGCAGTATACTGTAGGTAGGGGTAAAGGGACTAGACAACAGGATAGATAATAGACAGTAGCAGCAGTATACTGTAGGTAGGGGTAAAGTGACTAGGCAACAGGATAGATAATAGACAGTAGAAGCAGTATACTGTAGGTAGGGGTAAAGGGACTAGACAACAGGATAGATAATAGACAGTAGCAGCAGTATACTGTAGGTAGGGGTAAAGTGACTAGACAACAGGATAGATAATAGACAGTAGCAGCAGTATACTGTAGGTAGGGGTAAAGGGACTAGGCAACAGGATAGATAATAGACAGTAGCAGCAGTATACTGTAGGTAGGGGTAAAGTGACTAGACAACAGGATAGATAATAGACAGTAGCAGCAGTATACTGTAGGTAGGGGTAAAGTGACTAGACAACAGGATAGATAATAGACAGTAGCAGCAGTATACTGTAGGTAGGGGTAAAGGGACTAGACAACATGATAGATAATAGACAGTAGCAGCAGTATACTGTAGGTAGGGGTAAAGGGACTAGGCAACAGGATAGATAATAGACAGTAGCAGCAGTATACTGTAGGTAGGGGTAAAGTGACTAGACAACAGGATAATTAATAGACAGTAGCAGCAGTATACTGTAGGTAGGGGTAAAGTGACTAGACAACAGGATAGATAATAGACAGTAGCAGCAGTATACTGTAGGTAGGGGTAAAGTGACTAGGCAACAGGATAGATAATAGACAGTAGCAGCACTATACTGTAGGTAGGGGTAAAGTAACTAGACAACAGGATAGATAATAGACAGTAGCAGCACTATACTGTAGGTAGGGGTAAAGTGACTAGACAACAGGATAGATAACAGACAGTAGCAGCAGTATACTGTAGGTAGGGGTAAAGGGACTAGACAACAGGATAGATAATAGACAGTAGCAGCAGTATACTGTAGGTAGGGGTAAAGGGACTAGACAACAGGATAGATAATAGACAGTAGCAGCAGTATACTGTAGGTAGGGGTAAAGGGACTAGACAACAGGATAGATAATAGACAGTAGCAGCAGTATACTGTAGGTAGGGGTAAAGTGACTAGACAACAGGATAGATAATAGACAGTAGCAGCAGTATACTGTAGGTAGGGGTAAAGTGACTAGACAACAGGATAGATAATAGACAGTAGCAGCAGTATACTGTAGGTAGGGGTAAAGTGACTAGACAACAGGATAGATAATAGACAGTAGCAGCAGTATACTGTAGGTAGGGGTAAAGTGACTAGACAACAGGATAGATAATAGACAGTAGCAGCAGTATACTGTAGGTAGGGGTAAAGTGACTAGGCAACAGGATAGATAATAGACAGTAGCAGCAGTATACTGTAGGTAGGGGTAAAGTGACTAGGCAACAGGATAGATAATAGACAGTAGCAGCAGTATACTGTAGGTAGGGGTAAAGTGACTAGACAACAGGATAGATAATAGACAGTAGCAGCAGTATACTGTAGGTAGGGGTAAAGTGACTAGACAACAGGATAGATAATAGACAGTAGCAGCAGTACACTGTAGGTAGGGGTAAAGTGACTAGACAACAGGATAGATAATAGACAGTAGCAGCAGTATACTGTAGGTAGGGGTAAAGTGACTAGACAACAGGATAGATAATAGACAGTAGCAGCAGTATACTGTAGGTAGGGGTAAAGTGACTAGACAACAGGATAGATAATAGACAGTAGCAGCAGTATACTGTAGGTAGGGGTAAAGTGACTAGACAACAGGATAGATAATAGACAGTAGCAGCAGTATACTGTAGGTAGGGGTAAAGGGACTAGACAACAGGATAGATAATAGACAGTAGCAGCAGTATACTGTAGGTAGGGGTAAAGTGACTAGACAACAGGATAGATAATAGACAGTAGCAGCAGTATACTGTAGGTAGGGGTAAAGTGACTAGACAACAGGATAGATAATAGACAGTAGCAGCAGTATACTGTAGGTAGGGGTAAAGTGACTAGACAACAGGATAGATAATAGACAGTAGCAGCAGTATACTGTAGGTAGGGGTAAAGTGACTAGACAACAGGATAGATAATAGACAGTAGCAGCAGTATACTGTAGGTAGGGGTAAAGTGACTAGGCAACAGGATAGATAATAGACAGTAGCAGCAGTATACTGTAGGTAGGGGTAAAGTGACTAGGCAACAGGATAGATAATAGACAGTAGCAGCAGTATACTGTAGGTAGGGGTAAAGTGACTAGACAACAGGATAGATAATAGACAGTAGCAGCAGTATACTGTAGGTAGGGGTAAAGTGACTAGACAACAGGATAGATAATAGACAGTAGCAGCAGTATACTGTAGGTAGGGGTAAAGTGACTAGACAACAGGATAGATAATAGACAGTAGCAGCAGTATACTGTAGGTAGGGGTAAAGTGACTAGACAACAGGATAGATAATAGACAGTAGCAGCAGTATACTGTAGGTAGGGGTAAAGTGACTAGACAACAGGATAGATAATAGACAGTAGCAGCAGTATACTGTAGGTAGGGGTAAAGTGACTAGACAACAGGATAGATAATAGACAGTAGCAGCAGTATACTGTAGGTAGGGGTAAAGTGACTAGACAACAGGATAGATAATAGACAGTAGCAGCAGTATACTGTAGGTAGGGGTAAAGTGACTAGACAACAGGATAGATAATAGACAGTAGCAGCAGTATACTGTAGGTAGGGGTAAAGTGACTAGGCAACAGGATAGATAATAGACAGTAGCAGCAGTATACTGTAGGTAGGGGTAAAGTGACTAGGCAACAGGATAGATAATAGACAGTAGCAGCAGTATACTGTAGGTAGGGGTAAAGTGACTAGACAACAGGATAGATAATAGACAGTAGCAGCAGTATACTGTAGGTAGGGGTAAAGTGACTAGACAACAGGATAGATAATAGACAGTAGCAGCAGTATACTGTAGGTAGGGGTAAAGTGACTAGACAACAGGATAGATAATAGACAGTAGCAGCAGTATACTGTAGGTAGGGGTAAAGTGACTAGACAACAGGATAGATAATAGACAGTAGCAGCAGTATACTGTAGGTAGGGGTAAAGTGACTAGACAACAGGATAGATAATAGACAGTAGCAGCAGTATACTGTAGGTAGGGGTAAAGTGACTAGACAACAGGATAGATAATAGACAGTAGCAGCAGTATACTGTAGGTAGGGGTAAAGTGACTAGACAACAGGATAGATAATAGACAGTAGCAGCAGTATACTGTAGGTAGGGGTAAAGTGACTAGACAACAGGATAGATAATAGACAGTAGCAGCAGTATACTGTAGGTAGGGGTAAAGTGACTAGACAACAGGATAGATAATAGACAGTAGCAGCAGTATACTGTAGGTAGGGGTAAAGTGACTAGGCAACAGGATAGATAATAGACAGTAGCAGCAGTATACTGTAGGTAGGGGTAAAGTGACTAGACAACAGGATAGATAATAGACAGTAGCAGCAGTATACTGTAGGTAGGGGTAAAGTGACTAGACAACAGGATAGATAATAGACAGTAGCAGCAGTATACTGTAGGTAGGGGTAAAGTGACTAGACAACAGGATAGATAATAGACAGTAGCAGCAGTATACTGTCTGTAGGGGTAAAGTGACTAGACAACAGGATAGATAATAGACAGTAGCAGCAGTATACTGTAGGTAGGGGTAAAGTGACTAGACAACAGGATAGATAATAGACAGTAGCAGCAGTATACTGTAGGTAGGGGTAAAGTGACTAGACAACAGGATAGATAATAGACAGTAGCAGCAGTATACTGTAGGTAGGGGTAAAGTGACTAGACAACAGGATAGATAATAGACAGTAGCAGCAGTATACTGTAGGTAGGGGTAAAGTGACTAGACAACAGGATAGATAATAGACAGTAGCAGCAGTATACTGTAGGTAGGGGTAAAGTGACTAGACAACAGGATAGATAATAGACAGTAGCAGCAGTATACTGTAGGTAGGGGTAAAGTGACTAGACAACAGGATAGATAATAGACAGTAGCAGCAGTATACTGTAGGTAGGGGTAAAGTGACTAGACAACAGGATAGATAATAGACAGTAGCAGCAGTATACTGTAGGTAGGGGTAAAGTGACTAGACAACAGGATAGATAATAGACAGTAGCAGCAGTATACTGTAGGTAGGGGTAAAGGGACTAGACAACAGGATAGATAATAGACAGTAGCAGCAGTATACTGTAGGTAGGGGTAAAGTGACTAGACAACAGGATAGATAATAGACAGTAGCAGCAGTATACTGTAGGTAGGGGTAAAGTGACTAGACAACAGGATAGATAATAGACAGTAGCAGCAGTATACTGTAGGTAGGGGTAAAGGGACTAGTCAACAGGATAGATAATAGACAGTAGCAGCAGTATACTGTAGGTAGGGGTAAAGTGACTAGACAACAGGATAGATAATAGACAGTAGCAGCAGTATACTGTAGGTAGGGGTAAAGTGACTAGGCAACAGGATAGATAATAGACAGTAGCAGCAGTATACTGTAGGTAGGGGTAAAGTGACTAGACAACAGGATAGATAATAGACAGTAGCAGCAGTATACTGTAGGTAGGGGTAAAGTGACTAGACAACAGGATAGATAATAGACAGTAGCAGCAGTATACTGTAGGTAGGGGTAAAGTGACTAGACAACAGGATAGATAATAGACAGTAGCAGCAGTATACTGTAGGTAGGGGTAAAGTGACTAGACAACAGGATAGATAATAGACAGTAGCAGCAGTATACTGTAGGTAGGGGTAAAGTGACTAGACAACAGGATAGATAATAGACAGTAGTAGCAGTAAGAGGGCTGTCCCCTACCAAAAAAAACAAAGAGACAAAGAGTCTTCTGTTCTTTCGACCAATTACGTGTATTTTTCCACATATAGACACATCCTATGTGTTTTAATCAAATCAACTATATTTACTAAGCTTATCTGATGCTTTAAGCACACGGTTTGATTAAATCATTAAGACACAAAAACTAGAGGGAGTCGACCAGCAATTGATTTGATTGTGCCGGGCCGGCCTCAGATTTGCTGCGCTGTGTTAAAAAAAGACAGCGAGTGACTGTGACTGTGACCCGTTGTCTGTCTCTCCTCCCTGCTGCCGATACCACCACAGACCATCAGCCCGTTGTCTGTCTCTCCTCCCTGCTGCCGATACCACCACAGACCATCACAGTGTTTATCTGTGTTGCTGAAGCTGAAACATAATTACATTTCTGACTGAAAAGTTGTCTTACCGAAATCCCTCATTTATTTAGGAAAAACATTCCCTATTCCCTTGCACTCTTTAGGTGACACATGTATGCATGCTAGTATTACTAGAGAACGTAATTATTACTCCAGAATGTCCGTTATTCCAGAAGATGATTCGGACGGGATTCGTTTTTTTTCAAAACGGCGCCCTGTAATTCATACCTTTTATTTAATAAATTGACAGTTATGAAAGAAGCCTGGAGGTTTTTATTCTAGGTGGGAAGATACAGTATTTGAACATGTCCAGGTCAACATTCACAAGGCCGCAGGGCCAGACGGATTACCAGGACGTGTACTCCGAGCATGCGCTGACCAACTGGCAAATGTCACTGACATTGTCAACATGTCCCTGACTGAGTCTGTAATACCAACATGTTTCAAGCAGACCACCATAGTCCCTGTGCCCAAGTACACTAAGGTAACCTACCTGTGTAAATGACTACCGACCCGTAGCTCTCACATCTGTAGCCATGAAGTGCTTTGAAAGGCTGGTCATGGCTCACATCAACACCATTATCCCAGAAACACTAGACCCACTCCAATTTGCATACCGCCCCAAGAGATCCACAGATGATGCAATATCTATTGTACTCCACACTGCCCTTTCCCACCTGGACAAGAGGAACACCTATGTGAGAATGCTATTCATTGACTACAGCTCAGCGTTCAACACCATAGTGCCCTCAAAGCTCATCACTAAGCTAAGGACCCTGGGAATAAACACCTCCCTCTGCAACTGGATCCTGGACTTCCTGACGGGCTGACCCCAGGTGGTAAGGGTAGGTAACAACACATCTGCCACGCTGATCCTCAACACGGGGGCCCCTCAGGGGTGCGTGCTCAGTCCCCTCCTGTACTCCCTGTTCACCCATAACTGTATGGCCCGACTCCAACAACATCATTAAGTTTGCTGACGACACAACAGTGGTAGGCCTGATCACCGCCAACGATGAGACAGCCTATAGGGATGAGGTCAGAGACCTGGTCGTGTTATTCCAGGATAACAACCTCTCACTCAACATGATCAAGACAAAGGAGATGATTGTGGACTACAGGGGAAAAAAAGAGGACTGAGCACTCCCCCATTCTCATCGACGGGGCTGTAGTGGAACAGGTTGAGAGCTTCAAGTTCCTTGGTGTCCACATCACCAACGAACTATCATGGTCCAAACACACCAAGACAGTCGTGAAGAGGACACGACAAAGCCTATTCCCCCTCAGGAGACTGAAAAGATTTGGCATGGGTCCTCAGATCCTCAAAAAATTCTACAGCTGCACCATCGAGAGCATCCTGACTGGTTGCATCACCGGCTGGTATGGCAACTGCTCTGCCTCCGACCGCAAGGCACTACAGAGGGTAGTGCGTACGGCCCAGTACATCACTGGGGCCAAGCTTCCTGCCATCCAGGACCTCTATACCAGGCGGTGCCAGAGGAAGGCCCTCAAAATTGTCAAAGACTCCAGCCACCCTCGTCATAGACTGTTCTCTCTGCTACCACACGGCAAGCGGTACCGGAGTGCCAAGTCTAGGTCCAAAAGGCTTCTCAACAGCTTCTACCCCCAAGCCATAAGACTCCTGAACAGCTAATCATGGCTACCCAGACTATTTGCACTGCCCCCCCCACCCCCACCCCCACCCCATCCCCCTCTTTTACGCTGCTGCTACTCTGTTAATTATTTATGCATAGTCACTTTAACTCTACCCACATGTACATATTACCTCAATTACCTCGACTAGCCGGTGCCCCCGCACATTGACTCTGCACCAGTACCCCCCTGTATATAGCCTCCCTACTGTTATTTTACTGCTGCTCTTTAGTTATTTGCTTTTATTCTTAAAAAAAAGAAATCTGTGCATGTGGCAAATACAATTTGATTTGATTTGATAGGGCCACACTAATAACTCGAGAAGTTCCCATGTTTCTACACCATACCCAGCCATATTTCCTATAGTGTCGCCATAATATTTGAATTGAGGAAGTCTGATCATAATCATTAGGATATTTTAGCCATCTGCAGTACGTCTTAAATGCCCCGCAGCCTTCAGTTGTGAGCTAAACAGTGCACTTGCGCTTGAGATGCGTTTTAAGGCTATGGATGAGAAAGCTAACTTAGCATTTCCATACGTTTAGGTCAGCTGTATGCTGCTGCTTTGCCAGCTATTAACAGCAAGGCTTGCATTAAATAGGCTCAATATTTTTTACTGATGCATTTGGCAATATTCAATTAATAGCACAAAAGCATTCCCTGTGAAAGTTGATAGGCAACATGTAGACCATTCGTATATAGCTTACACTTGGTTCAATTTATCGAATGTTATTGTTTTCTTGTGCAAACCGCGAGCAACACCTGTCAAACTAGACATTTCTCTCAAAACACAGGGATGTCGATTCGCACGGGACTAGTATTTTCAGAGGACCTTGGAGTTCGCCAAAAAAGAGTAGGTTATTCTGGCTGGAATTGCTACTCTCCTGCCATGTAGAAATGACTGACATAACCCGACCTCCCCCAGTAAAACTAATCCTGTCCGAATAGAGCAGAATAGGGCCTGACCTATAGCCATTCTGCCTCCATAGACAAGACCAAAAAATGCTGTCCCCACAAAACTAGAATAGTCCCAGTAAGCAAAATGACGTTGAAAATACCTCTAAAACACGTATTTTCCAGATGTTGAAGTTCGGTTCAATTTAGCTTCTGAATGAAAGGTGAAAAGGTATTTTCCCTGTTTTAAAATATATATTTTCCAGGACGCTGAAAAGGCATCTTTTCTGGACGTTGAAAAATATGTATTTTCCGGACATTGAAATCAGGTTCCGCACCAGACCAAAAATCTATGTCCGTGGACGTTGAAATCAGTGGCGGTCAGTGCCGTTTAAGATGAGGGAGGACATTTTTTTTTTAATGAGCACGGCCTTATTTCTATTACAGAATATTGGATGACTGTCATTCATGTTACATTCACCCAGTTCAATTTAACATCGATAGGTTTAGGCTACTACATATAGGTTTAGAAACTAATTGCTTCAACCTATGATTGAAAGATTACAACATAGGTGCACACAGGTGGTTGAGGTAATACACAGTGACACATTCATTACCGCCTTGCACACTCTTGCCTGCATCTAGCTGATCTAGGTTGCAATCATTAGTCCAACAGTTGCAAACAAGAGTTTCTATTTGACAAATTGGAGGACGTCCTCCGGAAGTTGTAATGATTACTGTGTAAGTCCATGAAAGGGGGTGAGAACTGTGAGCCTCCTAGGTTTTGTATTGAAGTCAATGTACCCAGAGGAGGACGGAAGCTAGCTGTCCTCCGGCTACACCATGGTGCTACCCTACAGAGTGCTGTTGAGGCTACTGTGACCTTCTTTGCAAAACAGTGTTTCAATAAATTATTTGGTAAAATGTGATTATATTTAGTATAGTTTTATCTAAAAAGGATAAATTGTTAAATGTTTTTAAATATATATTTTTATGAAATTCACTGAGGAGGATGGTCCTCCCCGTCGTCCTCTGAGGAGCCTCCACTGGTTGAAATCCGGTCTGGACCGCACCAAATCTGAACCAAACATAAATGTCTATGATTGGTTCAGATTTGGTCCGGAATGTCCGTGGATGTGGAAATCATGGCCGGTCCGGAACTGCACCAAAAAAAGACATCCAAAAGGTGGTCCGTGCTTACTGAGGTGCCCACAGTGTTGCCTGAAATGTAATGTTATGAATGCCCATCCATGTGGTGGGCCCACCGTTTATAAAACAGGCCATTACATTGGCTTTGTTAGTCTTGATTCCTGTGACTAATCAACTTGGCTACTTAAGCTCTGAATATCAGCTACTCAATTTTATCAGCAGTTATCTTGAGCCTATTTGCAATGTGTTTACACAGCGGGAAATGCAGAAGTATTTTCTTTTTCGCTATGATCAGCTTGTCAAAAAATGACGGAAACAAACTTGAAACCACTGATCATGACAATGGGGTGAAACTCCTGGACAACAGTTGTCATTGTCCATTCCATATTGTCCATTTTACTTTGGCCTGTCCTGTTTTTAGGATGTGTTGCTTTGTTAACATGACAGCTCATTTTTTATTCGATTGAGCGTTGTTTAGGTTAGGCTATTTGATCGGAGAAACCTGCATGATGTAAAAAGTGTCTCTCATAACATTCTCGTACATTTTATCCCCAGTAAGGCTACAGAAAAGTCCACATACTCTTTCTACCATATCCTATATCTGCTACATTTATGTTAGATACTTTTTTTTACTGAACATTGGTGGAGCGCTGCAGAGATGCGTCTCTCCAACAGCACCCTGGAGAGGCGGGCTGGGAATGAACCAGCAAAATATTTTGTGCCCCTGCCTTTGACAAAGTGGGCACTGCTTATCATAGGGCGGCATTAGCGCTCACCTAAAAAGCCCATATGCCATTGGTTGAGAGAAATCGTCATTGTTTTTGGGCAGAATTATGCGAGATTTTATGTGTTGTTGTTGGAGGTGTGTCTTGGTCAGTTTAGCTGAGAAAACGCCGACATCGTCAATCTTCCGCCATAGGCGGCCGCATAATCCTGCCTAATGAGCGGGCAGGCAGTGCCTATAGCATATCATAATCACATCAATAAATGGGTCACAACAAACTGTGAACACCGTAACACATGTGACAGCAAAATAGATGCAGGGGACGTGACAAATATGCTCGAAATGGGGGAATGTTTACTGGTTGCTCAGGAGGTAAAGGGGAATGTTTACTGGTTGCTCAGGAGGTAAAGGGGAAGTCGGATGTGGGGAATAAATGTGACTAGTTGTGGAAAATACTGGAGATCAAGAAAAAAAGGTATGGCGAAGCTCTGCTGTATATTATATGAACCAAACAGGTGCTGTTAGATCACAATATCATTTTTCTGACCGTTTGGAACAATGTAAACAACACTAAATACACTATAAGCGTACCAGAGAGCCTTTATTACAGCAAAGACTAAAAACAGTCGCATTCATTCGTGAATGCAATTTCCGAAATGGAACGGTTTATTTATCGTTTGAGCTAATTATTCGAGGCTCGCTTTATTTTATTTTAAAACAAAAATGCTTGATTGCATTTCAATTCATGAATGACTCGTATGCTGTGTGATGACGTGAATGAATGCTTGGTTGATACAGTAGCCTATAGAAGTATTGAAATATAGGCCTAAGTAAGTTACAGTATAAAGACTAAACAGGATGCGCTCTTAGGCCACCAGCTCGATGGTGGTTATACAAGGCTGCTATAGTAAGCCTACTAATGATAATGACATTACTTAGAATAATAATAATACAAATAATAATAATAATAATGATACTAGTAATAATAATAATAGTAATAACAGTAATAATAATATAGTAATAATAATAGTAGTAATAATAATGATAATAATAATAATAATAATGATAGCGTAAGGTTCTGTATTTATTTTCTTAGTCAACCTTGTGTTCTTGAACGTAGCCCTGTTTCTTTGTGTTCTTGAACGTAGCCCTGTTTCTTTGTGTTCTTGAATGTAGCCCTGTTTCTTTGTGTTCTTGAACGTAGCCCTGTTTCTTTGTGTTCTTGAACGTAGCCCTGTTTCTTTGTGTTCTTGAACGTAGCCCTGTTTCTTTGTGTTCTTGAACGTAGCCCTGTCTTTCATGTTTGTTCATTGATTTCACCTGTGTTAGTTACTCACCTGGTCTCATCAGCTCCTTATTTAGTTCAGTTCATTCTGTTTGTGCCTTGTGAGGTATTGTTCGTTTTGACTCTACTAAGCCTTTTCCTAGCTCGTTTGTGAGAACCAGTTACAGCCTTCAGTCCTAGTTTTTGATTCTCCTGCCTGTTTGCCTACCTGTGTATGACCATTGCCTGCCTGTGACCACGAAACACCTGCCGCACTCTGCACCTTTTTCTCCCTGAGTATTAATTACAAATAGTAGTAATAATAATAGTAATAGTAATAATAATATAAATAATAATAATAATAATAATAGTAATAATAGTATTGACAAAATTATAATAATAATAATTGTAGCAGTAATAATAATAGTAGTAATAACAATAATAATAGTATTAATAATAGTAATAATTATAATAATTATAATAATTATAATAATTATGATAATTATAATAATTATAATAATTATAATAATTATAATAATTATAATAATAGTAATAATAGTATTGGATTTTTTTTTATAGTAGTAGTAGTAGTAGTAATAGCAATAATAGTAATAGTAATAGTAATAATAATGATAGTAGTAATAGTAATACTAGTAATAGTAATAATAATAATAGTAATAGTAGTACTACTACTAATGATAATGATAGTAGTAATAGTAATAATAGTAATAATAATAGTAGTAATAATAGTAATAATAATTATAGAGATAATAATGGTAATAATAATAATAGTAATAATAATAATGGTAATAATTATTTCCTCTCTCCTCACTTTTCTTAGACAATAAGGCAAGGCCTGTTTTCTCATCTCCTCATTCTGCTGCTTCCTCCACCACATTGTTCTCAACATCAATATGCTGGTTAACTTTGCTATTATGCACATAGCAACATGGTCTAGGAAAAGGCACCAATTCAACAGCACACTGATGTGTTTCAGAGATGCGGGAGAAAGTGCATTTGCTATAAAATAATATTATTTTGATTAGTGTTGCACCATTGTTCCTACGTAATATAACCATATACAATTTCTGTAGTACATGTTTTAGAGTGATGGACTGTGGCACCCCCACAGCCTCATGTTTTAGAGTGATGGACTGTGCCACCCCCACGACCTCCGCAATGGATCAGTCAGGTGTCTTGTACACCAAGATATTATTATTATTATTTCAATATTTTTTTTTT
Organism: Coregonus lavaretus; assembly: GCF_964263955.1. NCBI lineage: Eukaryota > Metazoa > Chordata > Actinopteri > Salmoniformes > Salmonidae > Coregonus > Coregonus lavaretus. The sequence goes on along the minus strand of NW_028163054.1, from coordinate 254,419 downwards.
TGCTGCTGCTCGACTAAAGATATCTCAGTCGACCAAAAGCCTATCAACCAAACATATGACTACATGGGGTCAGCCCTAAAAGAGGGTCAATGCAGATAGTCTGGGTAGCCATTTGGTTAACTATTTAGCAGTCTCTTGGCTTGGGGGTAGAAGCTGTTCAGGGTCCTGTTGGTTCCAGACTTGGTGCATCGGTACAGCTTGCCGTGTGGTAGCAGGAGTCATTTCTTTGTGAAGGGAGTAGTACACAGCGTTGTACGAGATCTTCAGTTTCTTGGCAATTCCTCGCATGGAATAGCCTTCATTTCTCAGAACAAGAATAGACTGACGAGTTTCAGAAGAAAGTTCGTTGTTCTGGCCATTTTGAGCCTATGATCAAACCCACAATTGCTGATGCTCCAGATACTCAACTAGTCTCAAGAAGGCCAGTTTTATTGCTTCTTTAATCAGCACAACAGTTTTCAGCTGTGCTAACATAATTGCAAAAGGGTTTTCTAATGATCAATTAGCCTTTTAAAATGATAAACTTGGATTAGCAAACACAACGTGCCATTGGAACACAGGACTGATGGTTGCAAAAATATTGTGATATGATATTTTGTCCATATCACCCAGTCCTAGCCCTGTACCACCCCTTCCCTGTACCACACCTTCCCCGTGGGCCTGAAAGCAAAGAAAGTATTACAAGCCTAGATATCTGTAACTGGTTTGTATGTGTGGGGCTTTAGCTGAGATGGTTCTTCACAGAGTCAAGTATATTTGTCCAGGCCTCAATTGTTCCTTGACTGGCACCATTCATTTTCACTGTCGATAATTCTAATGTCATAACTTCTAATAGTAAATGTAAGTCGCTCTGGATAAGAGCGTCTGCTAAATGACTAAAATGTAAAATGTAAATGTATATACTGGTTAAATTGGAGAGAGTGAGGTGTTTGCCATCTTAGAGTCAACAGTTTTTCTTCGCAGCAGTGCTTCCTGCCAGCAGTAATCTTCACTGATTGATTGAGAGATTAAAGGGGCTTTCATCGTTAAGTAACATAGTACATAGTAACATGCACTTTGAAATGAATTTGATAACTTTGCTCCAGAAGCATTTAACTGTAGGGCACTCCCACGTCATATGAAGGAATGTACCTACCTGATTTAGGGGACACAGTGAGCAGTTGGGAGTTAGGGCCAATTTCATTGTAAAACATTAACTAGGTGTTAAATACAGTCTGTGAACAAACTTAATATTTTGTTCCAGTTAAAGGTTTGTTCAGATTCACTAAGATCTAGCTCAGAATATGAACTTTCCAAAAGTTGTTTATATATTATAGAGATCAGTCCTTTCGGGAGCCCAGATAATTTATTTATAAATCCCATCATTGGATGGTTCGGTAGTTGGGTTTCCCAAGGGACTCCATAGGCTAGCATAGATGACCTAAGTTGTAAATATAGAAGAAGAAAAAAATATTTGCCTGATAATGTGTATGTGTCTTTCAAATCTTGGAATGTTCTCAAACCATTACTGTACATGATATTGATAAGGATTCCACATTTGGACCATTGATTGCAAGGCATTATTGTGAAATATTGGAGTATGGGGATGCCATGTTGATTCCCAGTAACATTGTTTTTCAATTTTGTGCCAAATAGAGATTGTGTAATAGGACCAAAGCCTAGTTTACATTGTTTCTGATGAAGCATCTAAGATCCTTACTTTTTTTTTATAAAATCGAAATGAGTGCTGTATTCACATCTCTCCCACAACCTTTGTGAACAGCTGTATTTGACCTTGAGAGCCCTGTTATTTCTCTAGTTAGTTTGGTCAGGGTGTGAATGCTAGTTAATCTAGTGTATCTATTTCTATGTTTGGCCGGGTGTGGTTTCCCAATCAGAGGCAGCTGTCGGTCGTTGTCTCTGATTGGGGATCATACTTAGGCAGCCATTTTTCCAACCTTAGTTGTGGTATCTGACCCATGGGGCGGCGCACAATTGGCCTAGCGTCGTCCAGGGTAGGGGAGGGAATGGCCGGCAGGGGGTGTAGCTCAGTTGGTAGAGCATGGCGTTTGCAACGCCAGGGTTGTGGGTTCGATAAAATAATGTATGCGCTAACTGTAAGTCGCTCTGGATAAGAGCGTCTGCTAAATGACTAAAATGTAAATGTAAATGTATCTTGTTTCTGTTTCTGTTTCGGCTTGTTGCTGTTAGCCTTTAGAACTTCACGTTCAGTTGCTTTTGTTATTTTGTCAAGTGTTTATTTAATAAATTTAACACCACGCTGCACCTTGGTCCGATCCTTTATACAACGAACGTGACAAAATTAATCATTTAGATCAATAGTGGAACACATTGATTCCAAAATGTTAAATAGACCTTAAATATAATTAAATAGGCCTTTATTCATGTTATCCAATGCCCTGTTGAGTTCATACTTATTTTAGAAAGCACTGACTTGTTGTGGATATGCAATCAGAGGTGTACAGTTATTTTATAAATCTTTTTATGATTAATTTGGGTTCTGATAGTAATTCCCCTGTTTCAGATTCAATAGTTGCTATATCTTCTTCATTACTGCGTAGCTTGTTGGCCAGTAAATGACTGGGACGATTACCATGGAAGTAATGGTTGAGTCTTACTTGATGGATGGCAAATTGTGCTTTCTGTCTTATAAATAAATGAAGTTATGTTTTGACTTTGGAAAGAATAATAGCTACCTGGTCTGAAAAGAGTGTTTGAGAATTCTCTAATAAAGTTAACAACATTTCCATCTTCTTTAATTGTGATTTATTCAACCCAGATGCAAATACAGTTGCATTATTGTTTGTAAAACCTTTGGTGGCATCCCATAGAATCCAGGGGTCATCAACTGAATTTTTAATGATCATTATGAATTCATTTAGTTACATTTTAAATTGATCATAGAATGTGGGATTTTGTAGTAATAAAATGCTGAAAAGCCATCTTGTGGCTCTTTTAGGAGATTCTTAAATTTGAAGATGGCAGTAGTACGCCTGGTGGTCAGAGAAGCTCGTTTGTCGAATTTCTATTTTCTTGATTAAAGAAAATAGAAGTGTAGACAATACAATGAAATCCATTTGTGAGAACGATTTATGCCTGTTTGAGTGGAAAGTGTACTCATTTACTTTCGGATTACGTGCTCGCCAGGCATCAATGAGGTTGTATTCAGAGAGTATATGCTGGAGATCCTTGGTTGCGTGTGGATTATTGGTCTATTAGATTTGTCCCACATTTCCAAAATGACATTGATGTCTGTCCCAATAACCATTCAGTTAATTCTAACAATGTGCAGTTCAGAGAATCAAAAAACGTAGGATCATATGAATTTGTTGAACACATTGATGAAGGCAATTTTCTTTCCCATTATGGAAACATTTAAGGAAAGTGATTCTGCCTTCTTGGTCTTTGCCTTTACCCAGGATGGTGATTTAGAGTTTCATGTATCATTATGATTACACCTTAAGTTTTGTTTTGTTTGGGGCTGATGAAAAAGCAGCCAGTTTGTACAAATGGTTCTCTATTCTTTGTGCATCAGGTGTGTTTCTTGAAGCATTGGTACTGTAAATCATTATGGTTCCTTGCTAGGATACCCCACCAGATCCTAATTGGGATGTTGAGTCTTATGTTCCTTGTGATGGCATAGAAAGCCCTTGACTTTTTCCACAAAGAAATGGTGTTACAGCCTGAATTTTAAATTGATTAAATTGACATTTTGTGTCACTGGCCTACACACAATACCCCATAATGTCAAAGGGGAATTGTGTTTTTAGATTTTTTTTTATTAATTAGAAATGAAAATCTGAAATGTCTTCAGTCAATAAGTATTCAAACCCTTATTAGGGAAAGCTTAAATCAGTTCAGTAGTAAACATTTACTTAACAAGTCACATAATATGTTGCATGGACTCGTTCTGTGTGCAATAATAGTGTTTAACATGATTTTTGAATGACTACCTCATCTCTGTACCCCACACATACAATTATCTGTAAGCTTCCTCAGTCGAACAGTGAATTTCAAACAC